>NW_013657676.1:421330-487827 GCF_000142905.1 Thecamonas trahens ATCC 50062 | reverse complement strand
TGTGAGAGGTATCCACTTATCAATGGGGGAATCGAGTCAGTGAACAAACAGATGAAGGTCATTAAGGTGGTCCTCGTGGCCCTTGTTGTTCTGGCCATTGTGTTTGATCCTGTTGACGCTTGCTCTCGTCGCCGTCGCCGACGCCGCCGCCCGCCGCCTCCCACGCCTTCGCCGACGCCGGCACCGACGCCTGCTCCCTCGCCGCCGCCGCCACCGCCGCCGTCGCCGCCTCCGTCACCGCCGCCGTCTCCTCCCCCACCGACGTGGCCTCCGCCGACATCTCCTCCTCCACCGGCGGCACTGCCGCTGCTAAAACAGCCTCCGCCGCAGGACGGCAACGTGGTCGACATCGACGACCTGGTTGACCCGCAGACATTTGTCACCACGCGTGGCATTGTGCTCTGCCGTGTGCCGCCCACTGAGGCGACGAAGTCTGTTCAGGAGGGCTGCTAACGACAAGCTTCCTGCGGCGATATACGTCGACATGGAGATGTTCAAGATCGATAACCCCGAGGACTGCGCGTGTGGCGTTGCGGTCAAGAACCAGCAGGACACCATCTCGGCGTCTGTGCCGGATCAGAACAAACGCCGGTGCGACTGTGGTCAAAGCCGTTTGACTTCCACGATCGCCGACATCCAGCATGTTGAGTTCATCGTGTGGGACATTGAGAACGGTGTCAAGCTCCGGACGCTCGACAAGTTCAACCTTGCTCCGTCGATCAACGTCAAGGACTACGTCCGGACGCTGCTCATCGACGCCGCGTCTGCGGTCGACATGCTTGCCGGCTTCTACGGCAAGGTCAACGACTTTAACCCGGCGGACTGGATCCTCAACGCTTCGCGCGAGGTGACGTTCATCTGCTTCACGACGGTGACGTCGTACTACGAGCGGTCGGGTGACATCAACGTGTGCAACAAGGAGGGTGTTGCTGACGAGTTTGGCGGCGTGCCGCCGTGCTCTAACCAGGGCCTCCTTGATCTGCCGGACGAGGACTACGTGCGCGAGCACGGCGTCCACCCCAAGCGTGTATTCCAGCCTGTGCAGACGCCGCAGTTCACGTACGACATTGCTGCCGGCTCGGCCACCGATGGTGGCACGAACGGTGGTGGTTCGCACCCTGTCTCGTGGTTCGGCTCGACGATGACCGGCCCGGGCACGTGCCAGACCTCTGCCGACTGCTCACGGTCGTACCACTGCGATCTCGGCACGAACACGTGCCAGCAGTGCATTCGCGACTCGCATTGCGCGGCAATTGTGGGTGAGGTCGATGGCCTTCTCCAGCCGACGTGCGTCTCCAACCACGGCCTGCGCCTGTGCCAGTTTGCCATTGTCCTCGGCGCCGCTCCGTCTCCCAACGCCATCCTCCCCGAGCCGCTGCAGACCTGCCCGGAGCAGTGCGATGGCGCGTACTGCCTTGACGGCGAGTGCGTCCACTGCCGCGAGCCTAACGACTGTGAGCTTATGTTCTCGCCGTCGTCGACGTACGCCAAGATCTGCAACGAGACGCTCGACGCCTCGACGCAGAAGGCTGTGCAGAAGGAGTGCAACTACTACTTCCTCCCGCCGCAGCAGGCCAAGAAGAGGGACCTCAGCACGATCATCGGTCTCTCGTCGGCGGTCGGCGTCCTTGTCCTCATCATTGCGGTCATTGGTGTCATCTTTGCCGTCAAGAAGTATAAGTCGTCCGAGGCGTACCTCCAGCGCAAGCTCGACGAGGATGCCAACGCCGACTCGACCCTCACTGGCTCGCCGCTCTACGACGATCCGCTCAACAAGCGGTCGAACCCGATGTACGTCGAGGCTGAGGCTTAAGGTTCCTGTCATCATTTTCCACATACTTTTTATCCTTGCAACAGTTGCGCGAGCATAGTAAACGCAGCTCGAGGGAGAGAGAGAAACATCGACAGCCAGTGGACGGATGTGACTTGCCGAGTCTTCGGTGTTTCAGCTTGCGGGAAGCTCGTCATCATGTGGGATCGACAAGCGACGAGAGGACAAGGGCCTGGACAAAGGTGCGACGGGCAGCCGAGTTGCAAAACGTCGACTGGGTGCGGCGCAGAGCCAGGAGTGGCGAGCGCGAGGCCGAGGTGCGGTCGGTGGCAGCTGATGACGAACCACCGGAGCGAGAAAGCTGTGGAACGGCGAGAGCCTGCTCCCCACTTGCTGGGTGACCAAAGCTCAGAGGCTTGCGTTCACCGGCGGATTGCTTGCGGAGCTTCTTCTTGGAGACCGGGGCGGAGGGAGGGAGGTAGCCGGTCTTCATGTCACCATGGGCGAGAAAGCGCGAGGAGTCATCAAAGGTTCGCGGAGGCTTGGCCGACAATGTGCCAAACGAAAAGGGCTTGGAACCTGATGCGCCTGTCGAGGATGAGGCCGATCGGACACGGGAACGCCACTCGTCGCGTGACGAGCCCGAGCGGAATCGGCTCGACTTGGTCGCCTGGTTCCAGTCGATGTTCATCTCGAGAGCGAGGAGCATGCGTGAGACGTCCGAGTACGACGAGGCTAAGCCGAGCTTGGACTCCCACTTGGGCAACATGCGGGGCCAGCGCGAGTGCATGACTGACGGCCGCATGGAGCGTCCGAGTGCGACAAGGAGCTCGGCGAGCGCCTGCGGCGACGACGCCGAGGAGCAGGCGTCGACCCACGGTGCCCGAATCTCTCGCCACTCTTCGCCCACGGCACTCCACAGGATAGCCCTTTCCGCCTGGAGCATGAGCTCGTTGAGCGTGCCGGAAGGTGGCCGTGACGAAGACGACATGTATAGCGGTGTGGTGTGTGTGGTCTTGTGTGTGTGTGTGTGTGTGTTGGGGGTGGGGGTGGGGGGGGTGGGGGGGGGGGGGGGTGGGGTAGTGGGACAGGTGTGTAGCACAGACCTGGCTAGCTGCGTCCCTGTTTTCTGTCGACCGAGTTTGGTGACAAGGAAGGGGCAATGGAAGAAGAGTGAACGGGCCGCCGCAGCCCAGCGTTGGACTCGGGCACACTCCTCCTGCCACCTGACAAGAGTCGGTGGACGGATACGGTGGGACAGGAAATGGCAGCTTCAAGCAGCATGGAGGCACGGTGGCGCGCAAACAAGTTGTGCATGTCTGGGATGACTCTGCATTGGTTTGTCACGGCTTTGTGGGGCGGGCGAGCTGATCTTGTCAAGGCGCTGGTGACCAGCGGGCGAGTTGCGGTCGACGGCGAGGTTGTGACCGACCCGGAAGCGCGGCTGGTGTATGGGATCGAAGACTGGCCAGAGAAGCGGACCGTGACAATCAAGTTCCCGAGCTGCGAGCCGCAGGATGTTCCATGCCCCTTTTCGGCGAGCGATCGAGCTGCGTTCGTCTGCCCGACGCGGCCATATGTTTCGGTCGGTACCCGTGATGACGACTTTCTGGCCGAGGTTCTCACTACCGCGCACCACCCGTACGTACTAGCGGTCGAGGCTGCATTGCGCGAGCTAGGCGCCGCGTGGATTGCAGGCACGGGGGCGAGATCGTTGTTCCGGATGTTTACTCCCAAGTCGTCGTTTCACCGCAAGATTGTGCACTGCCTGGCGTCGCGATTTGGGATGACTTCCACGACGCTTGAAGACCAAGCAGATGACAATGATGAGCAGGGGTACTGGTGCCTCGACTTTTGCTATTGCTGCTACGGCAACGCCACCCACGACTTTGAGTGGGAGGGTTGGCATGTGACGCGAAGCGTGATCCCGGTCAAGGTCACGGTCGCGAGCTACTCGGACGATCCGCCCTCGGTCTCTGGGCTCTTGCTCCGGCGTGGAGGTGGGGTCAGGCCGAGCAGGCCGAGGAGTCCGAGCAGCGGTGAGGTCTCGGACGGTGGATCAAGCGCGCTCTCGCTGCTGGACATGCCCGACGAGCTGCTGCTTGCGATCTTGGGCTGGCTCGATGTTCCGGACTTGCTGCGGGCTAGCGGAGCGTGTCGTGTCTTGCGACGCATTGCAGCCGACAACACACTGTGGTTCGATCTGTTCAAGTTTTATGTTGCACGCGATGTCGACTCTGCCGACGTGCTTCTCGCTGCCTGCAAAGCCTTCCATACCCAGCGCTCGCATACCTGGCGTGGGCTGTACATCGAGGCCAAGATGAGCGGTAGCGTGGCCCGCCTTCCGGGCTCGGGCGTGGCCAGGGTGACGAGCCGCAGCGAACGTGTGTGGGCGGCTGCGTCTTCGAAGAAGCGTCGAGCAGCGATGGAGGCTGCTGCTGCGCGGGGCGTCTATCGTCGGTATGGTGTTGCGTCTGGGATTCATGAGGAACGCGAGGCTGATGAGCACGGAGATGCAGGGTGAGCGAGCTTGCATGAAGCAGGAAGCCGCATCCGGTGACTCACCGTAGCAGTCGCTGCCACATTAGCGACGCTGAGCGCCTTTCAAAGTTTGCCGTCAGTGCCGGCGAGCCTCGGAGGGCAGTTCGCCGAACTGTCGCCCATGCGGCATGTGATCGCTGCACGACTTTCGGATGGTCGTGTGGCGATGATTGTCATCGCCCAAGCTAGGACTTGCACGTAAAGCTATACAGGAGAGCTTCTTGAAGCCTTTGGGGGGGGAGGGGGGAGGGAGTGCTCGCCTACATGAAAACACGACTTCAATGATCAGGCTGCTGAAACGTTGCACGCATCTAAACCATAAAAATATATAAACACCAAATTATTTTTATATGTTTATTACACACACGTATCACAATTCAAAACATCTTTAAATTTTACAGTATATTTTATACAAAATGAATATATTTGCGAGTTTTATCGCATTTTGTTATGATTGTAGGTGTTTCATCCCGTCTGGGGATAGCGTTCCGGGAACGGTCGCAGAACGCTGGCGCCCAGGACTGTTCCGGGAGCACACTTGCTACAGAGAGCGCTCTGGGGAGCGCGCTAGGAGCGCTATTAGAGCGCAATCCCGAAAACGCGATGTTGCATCCTGCTCAATAGCCTTTCGTCAACCGCCCCCCCCCCCCCCCCCATCGTGCCCGCTATGCAAAGACACAAGACACACTCGCCAACGTGTGGCGGAAGCATTCAATGATGGTCGTCACTCGCCATATTGCTGTCGATGGCCACCGCCGCTCCCATCAGCAGGCACTAGAAGCTGCTCCTCGGCGCGCATCTTGCCGTGCACGATCTTGCCGACCGTGGCCTCAAGCGCGGCAAAGGTGAGGGCAATGACGCCGACAACAACTCCCCCAACCACAAAGGCAGGCATGCCCCACTCCTTGGAGTCCATTCCGAGGAAGCAGTTGACGAGGGCAAGAAGGACGAGGGCGCGGCCAAACCACCAGTGGATGCGATCCGGGAACCACGGAGTAGCCTCACGGTCCGGGCTCCACATCACATTGGCCACCTCACCCAGAATTGGTTCGACAAAGGTGGCGAGAAGGATGATAAGGCCGATGATCTTGTGCACCTTGTGAGCGCCGTCAAAGTCTTCGACCGAGTACCAGACGGCCATGCCAAAGGCGGCACCGGTCGCAGCCACCGCCACCAGATTGAGCGCCATGTGCGCCCGGAACCAGTTGGCACCAAGTGCATCTTTGGCGTAACGCGCAATGAGAATGGCCATGGGGACAAGGACAAACCAAGCAATGAGCATGAGCCACGCGTGCGCGGTGATGACCCGCTCACGGAGATCGTCGCGCGTCACCTCGCCGGTGAAAAAGTTCACCCGGATGTCCGACGTCGAGTGCTCACTCCGCCCATGCTGCGCAAACGGCGATTCCAGCGTCGCATCACCATCGTCGGGCGTCTGTACAGAGTATGCCCATACCACAGCCATCGGTTCGTTCCGCAGCGTCACGTCACCTGGGCCCGACGCGGCTATCGACCGTGAAAACGAGATCGTCAGCCGCCCGTCCACCACGGCGCCCGCCGTTGCCAGCACAGACTGCGTCTGCGATGGCTGCGGCATCTGATGTACTGCAGGATTAAGTCGCTGCGAGACCACAAAGCCGGGGGAATACCGAGCCGAAGCGTAGCCCACAAACGCATGGCCTGGGCCCATCCGCCCGGGCGACGTGGTAAAGCAGAGGCCAACCCATCCGCTCGCATGTGGCGACGATAGGGCAATCGAGACTCGCTCTGCCTCGCTGTCGACCTTGAACTCCATGCTAAACTCGCCGTCAACAAACCGGTGCGCGCCGTCTAGGTTGATGAGTGGACTTGGTGGCGATGGCGGTGCCGGCGGCGGTGCCGGCGGCGGCGGCGTGCATGTTGACACCGCAGAAAAGTCCACCGTCACGTGTCCGTACGCCACATTGTGGAAGAGGTTGCCTGCAGGACCTGCCACCGTCGGATTGGTCCCGCGCTCAAGCGCAAAGCCGAGCGGATTCACTCCACCCCCCACGCCACTCCGTTTGGACCGGGCGTGTCGAGCGGCTTGATCCACGACGCCACCAGCTTGCCGTTCACCCGCTCGACCACCGGAGAGCCCAAATCGGTCTCGTTCGCTGCATTCACAGAGATGACGCCTGATCCCGCCTTGGTCCGGTAGCCCTGCAGCAGAAACGGCTCGTCGCCGTCGGTGACAAACGCAAACGCGTAGTCCCCGCCCTGCATCGACGAGCCCGGCCCCGCCATTCGAGCCAGTCCGATCCATCCCGCGCTCACAGGCGCCTCTATCCGCAGCGCCACAGTCGTCGAGTTGCTCTGCGTCGTCGAGTAGAAGAGTCGAAACTCATTGGCCCCGTTGAGCTCCACGCAGTTGGTCCGCTCGGCAACGACAGCCACCTCTCCGACCACCGCCGTAGCCAGCGCCACCATCAGCGCCATTGCCGCCGCCATCGCCGCAAATGCCGACTTTGAGCCATGCAAGCCACGTGACTCGCGCCGTGCACGAGGACCCTTGCTGCCGCGTGACATGCTCTCGGCTCCACGCGTGCCAGCCACGCAAGCGCCCACAGTCATTCTTAATCAAACCTCCTTGACACCAGCTGCGCCTACTATGAAGGATGCCTCTTTGCTGTAGACTCTGAATGAGGTTGTTGCTTTCCCGGCCGAGTCTTCGCGTTCCGGCGCGAAGTGTTGCTCGCTGTCGTTTGCCTAACGAACTCCTCCCCCATGTCCTGTACCTCTACCTGTAAACCAGTTCAGGTCTCCGAGTCGTTACTTCACGTTATTGGTCTACACACCAAGATCAATGTCAATGTCGATGTCGGCGTCGTCGCCCATCTCGCCGCCATCAAAATCCTCCAGCTCGACGTCCGAGCCGCCGGCAAGGCCCAGGTACGGATTGTTCGGCACCGGGCGGAACTTGTAGCCGGCCACAATGTAGAAGGCGAGGGTGGAGGCGAGGGTGGCAAAATACGAGAGCCAGATGTAGCGGAACGGAACCGTGGCCTCGAGCATGTACACAATGATGCGGGTAAAGTAGATCCAGGCGACAACCAGCATGTAGAACTGGCGGAAGATCTTGAGCTTGCTCGCAGAGCTACGCCCCTTACCGTCAGTGCCAGACGCATCCTGCAGGTGCTTGATGGACCATACAATTGGAAAGAGGATGACGCCGCAGCACACAATGTCAACAATGCGGAGAATGTCGTACCACGTGAGGTACGACTGCGAGCCGGGCTGCATCTCGTCCACCATGATGAGCGCAATATTCGAGATGAGCTGGAGCGGAATGACCACAAGGAAGACCTTCTTGTCACGGTCCGTCAGATACGGCTTGACAAAGGCCCACCCGGTGCCGATGAGCGCAATGAGCGTAAAGAGCATGAGCCCGGTGAGACCCTTGAGAATGTAAAAGACTACGTTCCAGCCAGACCCGTGGCCCGTCGTTTTCATGTAGTGGTACCGGAGTGAGGTCGTGAGCAGCGTGAGCGCCTTGAGCACACCCACCACCGCCATCAGGTAGTGGACCTTGTACACCACCGCACCCGCCCGCCGCATAAACATCACAAGCACACCCACAATCGCAAAGTGTGCAAAAGTGAACAGAACGTAGAGCGTCGGGAGCGGCGACTTGCCCGACGACAAGTAGTTGGGGCCAGGGTTGTACATCACCACGTCCACCGTCAGCGAGACCTGCGTCGCCGGCGCGCAGTTGAACCAGTACAGGTTGTACAGGCCCTCCTCGCCAGGCTGGATGACCCGCTTGTAGTGCACCCCATCAATCCACGTCGTCTCGTTGGCCAGAGACACAATGTCGCGCTCGCGCGCATCCTCAGGCACAATGTCCGCCAGGCACGACGTTCCGTACTCGTCCACGTACTCGGCCGAGTCGCTCTTGGTCTTGCGAATGACAAAGCCCATCGGATGCGTGTGCGACACATACGCCCCCTTCTCCACCCACATCCGCACTCCAGGGTGCACAATGACCTCTAGATGCCCACCGGCCTCGTACCCAAAGTTCTCCACAAAGAACGCCGCCCGCCCGTCCTGCTTCATCGTCAGCCCGTTGCGGAGTGCCGCGCTCTCGGCCACAAGCGCCGTCACCACAAAGAGGCCCACAGCCACCACAAACGTCTTCTGAACCATTTCTACTTGTGTGTGCCTTCTTTCTCCCTGTCTCTCTGTCTTCAGACAAGTGATACCTTTCTCTTCCCCTCCCTTTCCGAGGCAGCCAATGAGCTGGCACTTGCCTCAGTCGCCTCACCAACTCGAGGCATTTCCCGAACCCGCGTTCCACTCGGCTCTTACCCCCCTTCCCCCCTCCGCCCCCCCTCTTTCCCGGGCTACGGCTACCCTCGCATGACCGACAGCATCTTTCTCCGCCCTGACGTCGCTGCCCGCATCGAGGCCTTTGCCTCGCTGCCGCCACACTCACCGCCGCACCTCGACGATGTCATTGACGACACCGGTGCGGTTGTCTGGACTGCGCTCGACGCACTCGCTGCTGCATCTCCAGACTTGCCGCCGTACTTGGTTCTGGCGCTCGCCGCACGACCGGCCGCCGACTTCCTTGCCCATGTGGGCCTTCCGCATGCCGTCGCCGCCCACATCGATCTCCTCTGCCCGGCCATGAGGCCGGCCGCTGCCGCTGCTGCGGATGGCTCTGCGCCTCACATCCACCTGGCGGCCGCGCTCGTCTTTCCCTGCCTCGAGGCCACGCTCGCCGCACTTGCTACCCATCGCGGCGTAGTGAGTCCACCCAACATGCTCAAGGACCTGCTGCTGGTCCCTGAGCTTGCGGATGCCGAGCCAGCCCGATCGCGGTGGCTGAAGAGCCTGCTTGCCTCCAACCGCGGTGTCAATGTCCGCAACTTGGTCTGGCACGGCTTTTGCCCCGAGCCCGAACTCTCGCTGCCACTGCTTGCGCTCTTGCTTGCCGCGCTCGCAGAGGCGTTGGCCATAGCTTCAGCCACGCCTGGCGTGCTCGATGCCCTCGTTTCACAGCCCCTTCCACCTCCTTTGGAATCGGTGGTGGTCGACGACAGCGAGCTGCCGCTTGACTTTGCTGGGCTGCTCTCGAGCCACCTCTCGGCGACGCCTCCCCCTGTCGATGGGCTTCCACATCCGCTCCTCTCGCTCCACGCCATGCTCAGCCATCCGCCGCGCCGGGCGCTCCTTGATCTCGCCTGGTCACTGGGAAGCACCGCGCCGTCGGCGGCGCTTGCCATCCTCCTCCCCGCGCTCGAGCATGCGCTCCGCCTGGCCTTTGCGCTCGCTACAACCGTATACTGCGCCGCATCGCTCAAGGCGGCTCTGTCGCTTGCTTTGCCGCCACCGATGACTACTACACCACCCTCGACTACTTCTTGGATCCGGTTGTGCCCGTTCCCGGCTCGCGCGTCGAGCTCACTCTCTCGCGCCGCCAGAATCGCATTCTCTCGTCCGATCACATGGCCAACCCGCTGGTGAGCGAGTCGCTCATTCCACCACCGGTCTTGGACGCGCTGCACGACATCCTTGTTGTCCGCGCCGGCCCGCGCCTCCGCTCGGTCCTCTCCCACGGCGAGCTTCTCCCGGCAACCCTTGATGCTGCAAAGCCGCAAGCTGCCATGCTGCTCCGTCTCATGTGGCATGCACTCTTTGCCCTTGCGGCTCCAGTCTCCCTTCCGGCTTCGACTTTCCCTTCTTGCATGCCCGGCTATGTGCCGCGGTTCTTTGGTGGACCGCGGCTCGTCGCAGCCGTCGTGAACACCTCCCATGTCTTGCATGGAGCCTTGACCTCGCTCGCCGCCACCCTTTCGGAGGCCCAGGCCGCCGAACTTGTGTCTGAGGATGTGTCGCTCGACCTAAGTCCTACCCTCGCACTTGTTCCTTCTCTGCACTCTGCGCCTGCCGGCTGTCACGCTCTTGCCGCGCGCAGCTACCGGCGCGTGGTCCACGCCCTGCTCCAGGCCCTGGCCTCGGCCGCAGACCTCCTTGCTGAGCTGGCCGCGACTGCCACTCAGCTCTGCACTGCCATCTGTGCTGGAAGAGCTTCGCGCCGCGCGCCGTCGACACTGGACAAGCTTCTCCGAGCGGTCCCAAGCGTGGCCACCGCTGTCGACAGGTCCGTCACCACCGCTGCCGCCATCGCTGCCGCCAGGCCACCACCATCTGCGCCCGCTCCTCCCGCCCGCGCCTGGGGCTCGGCTGCCAAGCCGTGCCAAGCCCTCAACGCGGCGTTTGACAAACTGAGCAAAGCGCTGTCCTCGCGCACCTTCCACCTCGCTCCTGACCTCGTCTCGGCAATCGATGCCGCCTGCGCCCGCCTCGACGCGCTCGTCGACGCTGACGAATGAAACAAGTGCATGTGCTGCTGTAGCCGTGTGGCGGTCGTGGCACCCCGCCACCGGTTGTGGCACTCTGCCCACCCCACCTTTCTGAGAGCCCCCCACATGCAGGTCGCCCCCAAGTGTGTGCCCGGTCCGCTAGCCAAGGGCAACGCCGGGGCCGTGGACATGTCCTGGCAGGGCCTGCTTGCATACGGGTGCCACTCGGCCGTCGTCGTCGTCCACCCCGACTCGCTCGAGGTGGTCCAGTCGCTGGACGCAGTCTCGGACGAGCCCGTCTCGCTTCTCCGCTGGTCGAGTGAGCCGCTGTCAGACTCGTTCGACCAGCCGTACTATCTCAAGCTCGCCGCCGTCGACGCTCTTGGCGCTATCACCGTGTGGAACGTGGCCGACGGCCTGCCCATGGTCCGCTGCCCGCCGGCCCGCCCTCTTGTCGACCTCCTCTGGCTCCCGGCCGGCCACCTGCTCGCCATCGAAACCTCGGGCCGGCTTGTGCTGTACAACACCGAGGCTGGCACCAGGGTTTGGGCCTACGGCCTTCCCGAGCCCATGAACGCCGCTGGTCTCGACCCATTCCACGACACGGTCCTTCTCCTCACCGCCGCCTCGGGCTGGGTCTATTGCGTCACCGACTGGACGCTCGAGCTTCCGCCGGCCTCGGTCGTCCGAAAGTACCGCATTTCTGACGCGGCGCCTGCCCCGGCCGACCCGCTCGACCGCAGTATGTCCGATGTCGAGCCCGGCGCCGTCCCGCAGCCGGCCTCGGGCTCCTCGCGCATCGCCAAGTTCTCGTCGTTCATCAACAGGCTCGGCTCGTCAGGCTCACCGCCGTCGTCGAGCCCGCTCTCGTCGTCTCCACCGCTGGCCGGCGGCGTTGCCAGCCGCAAAGATCCTCACTTGGCCATGCCGGCGCAGCTGGCCATGAACCGCCGGTCGCGGTCGCTGAGTCCGCGGACCGTGGCATCAGCGAGCGCCGCAGCGGCAGCCACCCGCGTAGAGCCGCAAGGGGGCGGCAAGCTTGTCGACGTCGTGTACTCACTCTCCACTCCGTCGATCGTCTACTTTGTGCTCCAGTGGGAGATCCTCCTCTTTGACCTCGTTCTTGAGCAAGCGCTCTGCGCGATCCAACTTGACCGCAAGCGCTACGCTCCGCTCACCCGCATCTATGTCCTTCGCAACGATCCGTCGCTCCTCTACGCGCTTCATGCCGACGGCCTTGTTGTCTGCCGCTCCACTCCTCCAAACGCGTTTGAATACTCGGTTGTCTGGGCCTCGTCGGCGCTGCGCAAGTCGTCCGTCTCTGGCGGTCCGCTTGGCCATGTCTACGGCGCTGCCATGGCACCGCTCTCGCCGCAGCGCATGGCACTGGTCACCTCACTTGGCGCCGTCGCCATCCTCGATCTTATCTCACCACACAACGCCTCGCCCCGCCTTGCCCTCACCGGCACGCACGAAGGGCTGACCCGCAAGCTCTCGGTCCTTGCCGTCGCGCCCGACGGCCTCACTGCCGCGGTCGGCTCGGGCGATGGTCTTGTTCAGCTCGTTCATCTTGGTTCGGGGGAGGTGGAACGGACGTGGGCCGTCTTTGACACAGCGGTCATGGGCCTTGCTTGGGCTTCGTCATCGTGCCTTGTGGCGTACACCCGCGACGGCACCCCGTCGTGGGCTGACCCGACCAAGCTTGTCTCGTCGTCAGGCTCGGCTGAGTTTGCCAACGCCCTTGTTGCGCTCAACATCGCCTCTGGCCGCGCCTTGCCGCTGCGGACGACTGTGACCGGCGATGCGGCGCCGATCACTTCTCTGGCTGTGGCAGCCTCGGGTAAGCTTATTGCTCTTGCTTTTGCCCGTCCGCTCCACGAGACACTAGAGATATGGGACATGAAGAGCGACAGCCTGCTGCGGGCGGTCTCGGGCCACGGCCCCATCCGCGCTCTTGCCTGGTCGCCGCCCAACTACGACGTCTCGCTCACCACGCTCTCGGCTGCCGAGTCGACGCTTCTTGCCCAGGCTGCCAGTAATGCCTTGGTCGAGCAGCTTGTTTTTGCCACCGATGCCCATATCCTCCTTCGTTACACTGTTGTAGCTGGTGCAGTGCATCCCGGCGCATCGATCGCGCTTGATGTTACCGAGCCGGTGACCGCTCTGGCGTGGTCATCCACCCTCATTGTCGCTGGCACTCTGCACGGTTCGGTCCACGTCCTCGACCTTGCCCACAACATGCTTCACGAGTCTGCATCGCTGCATGGCCCGGTCACCTCGCTCGCCTTTGCGCACCCTGCCTCGCCCAACTGGGCCAGGCTGCTGGTTGGCTTTGACGGCGGTGGCTTTGGCGTGTGGGACGCGCTGGCCCGCGTTGCCCTCAACCACTCGTCGCGGACGTCGGGCTTGCGGCTTCTAGCCTCCGCGCTGAGCTGGGCAGGCGAAAACCCGGTTGTGCTCAGCCTCGACGGCATGCTCCGAGTCCTGGATCCGACGCTCTCGCGTGCTTCGGCGCACATGTCCCAGCGCGCTACAACAGCGACCACGCTCTCGCTCATCTCGCCCCTCACCCTCCCACATCACGTTGCACTCTCGCTCAAGGCCCGCCTTCAGCACGGGCTACAGCCGCCGGAGCTCGTCGCGCCGCCGCACATCTCGCTTGTCGAGTGCAACTCTGACCGCATCCGCTCTGCCCGCGACAGCCTCCGTGCCTCCGAGGCTAACCTTCCGGCGCGGCTCCGCGCCGAGCTGCTCGCCGCTTCCGGCCCTGCGCAGCGCGCTCTCGCTGCCGCCTCATTCTTTGGTGATCAGGACGGCGTCGAGTTCTGGACCGTTGTCGAGCACTATGTGCAAAAGGCCAAGCAAGCGCAAAGTGGTGCGGAGCACGCGCCGCGCTCGCAAGAAGCTCCTGCAGCATATGATCTCATCACCTCGAGCGCGAGCCCGCCTCCCAGCCTGCCGCTCGAAGATAGCCGGCACGGCGGATCACTGGCTGCCACTGACTCTGCAAGCGCCCCCTCCTCCGCCAGCAAGGCCAGCGAGTTGCTTCCGCTCTCGGCTCACCACGACTTGCTGCAGGAGCGCGAGGCTGTTGTCGACCGCGACTCACGCCTTCTCGCCATGCACACCCACAAGCGCGGCGACCACGAGTTTACCCTCACTAAGGTCCATGCACACATCCAGCTCGGCGAGTATCCGGCAGCAGTGCGGATGCTCCTTGAGACGCCGGTCGACCACCCGGCCTACATGGTGGACTCGCTCAAGGCCTGCCTGGTCTCGGCTGTCATGTCACCGCACTCGTTTGTGTCAACGGTCAAGCTGGTGGCGACCGACCTTGTCTCAAATGGCCATGTGACTGAAGGCGTTCAGCTGCTTTGCCTCATCGGCAAGCGGGCCGATGCCTGCCGGTACATGCAGTCTTATGGGCTGTGGCGCGAGGCGGCCTGGCTAGCAAAGATCGGGCTTGACGAAGCGGCTGCCGCGGTCGTCTTCTCAGCCTGGGCCGAGCACCTTGCCGACGCCGGCGACGTTGACGCCGCGATCGGTGTTCTTATCTCGCTTATGGACTGGCACTCGGCGCTGCAACTCCTCTACAACCGCAAGGCGTACTCGCGGGCAGCGCTGTTGGCGCGGACGTGCGTCGCCGAGGGCCTCCTCGTCGCAGACGGCGATCCGGCCGCAACTCACCCACGTGGCTCTGCAGGGCGGTCACTCCTCCCGCTGCGGCCGCTGCTGGAGGCGATTTACCTCGAGTACGGTATGTTTCTATATCACATCGGCGCTATGGAGCTCGCAGAGTCGTACCTGCTCCGAGCCGGGCCGACCGGCGAGCACATGCTCGAGTGCTTGGTCCAGTCCATTATCCGCGGGCCCTAGGAGCCACCGCCGGTTGCGTTCTTGGCCAGGAACAGGGCTTGCCGGAGACCGGCGTCACGCGCAAGCTTGGACGTCAGAGTGATGCCGCGCTGAAGCAGGAGCGACGGCTCGGGCGGGTCTGGAATGCCCTCCACAATCAAGGCAAAGAGCTCCGAAAAGGCCTCGTGGACCTCGACGTCGTTGACGGCAGACGTCTCAAAGTACTGCATCGAGAACTTTTGCGCAAACATTTCGGCCTGCGACGCTGTCACCTGCCGCAGCTCGGGCCGCACGTCGACCTTGTTGCCCACCAGAACCTTGGGCAACGCCGTGAACGCGTCCAGCTCGTTAATCCAATCCTCCAGATGCTCAAACGACGACTTGGAGTTGACGTCAAAGACAACCACAGCACCCGACGCACCCGCGCACAGCCGCGACGTTAGCCGCAGATACCGTTCCGCGCCCGGTGCATCCCAGTACTGCACCCGGTACACCGAGCCATCGATGTCGTACGACCGGACCTTGAATGATACTCCGATCGACGCTGACGATGGTGTCTTGAACGGCTCACCTGCCCTCCGCCCGCCCGCCACCCCCGCAGCGTCGCCATCCACCCCCATCACCCCCCCACCATCCGCGCCCCCACCCGCGTGTACGTCCGCATCCGGCATGGTTTGTGTGCAAGCAATGAGTTTGCATTCGCGCCCTTCCTCCCGCTGCTATTCCAGCGCTCTTCACACCGTTGCTCGTCGTCAACCCGCCCCCCCCCCTCTCCCCCTCTCCCCCTCGCCCCGCCTCTCACATACGCGCCGACTCTGTCTGTCTGTTGAGCAGGCTCGTCTTGCCCACGCCGGTATCTCCCACAATGACGATCTTCAGCCCAAAGTCAGCCGCATTGCTTTGCTTCTTGGATGCCGCCATGCGGTCACTCCACGACAAGTGGTCGTAGTCGGGCTGCCGGTGCGGGTGCCAGGCCAATGCCAATCGGAGCAACCCGGCCGAGTGCTGTCTGTCAGGACCGGCACCTGGCACCGCCACCGCCACCGGCACCCCACTCTCGCGCAACACCTTGACTGTGCCCGCCGCCATGCGCCTCGGCATCGACTGGATTGCTGTGGTGGCGGTCGTTGTCGCCGTCGGCTACCTCTACGTCTTGCCAGCCCTCCCGCTTGCTGCTGGCCCCGCGCCGCCGCGCGCCGCTGTGAGCTACGACGACGACGACAGTGGCGCCTATGACGCCGACTGGGTCGACAGCACGCCGCCGCCACCGCCGCCGGGCAAGTGTGAGACAAGGCCGGTCGCGCCCGAGGAGTTGTTGGAGCACGCCACAGCTGACGACCTCTGGCTGGTCTTTGACGGCATGGTAGTCGACGTCACCGACTTTCTCGCCCGCCATCCGGGCGGGCCGAGCATCCTCGCCGCCTACGCCGTCCGCGACGTGGCCGACATTGTGGATGCCGAGTCCTCGTTTGCAGCGCTAGGTCACTCGCCAGGCGCCACTATGATCAAGCGCTCGCTCTGCATCGGCTTCCTTGACACATCACTCTCACCGCCGCGCCCATCGCCGCCGCGACCGGCTCCGCCGCGCCCTCTGTCGCCGCGCCAGCCGGCCGCACCGCCAGCGGCCGCTCGCTGAGCTTTTTTCAAGCCTTTACTTGCGAGAGATGGCAGTGGCAACCTTGCGGAGTGTGGCTTGCTTGCGCATGGTGGCGCGCTCCTTGTAGAAGTCGCCCTTCTTGATGGTGGAATAGATCTGCGACATCGGGCGCGACTTCTTCTTCCGCGCCTCCTTGGCCTTGGCCTTCTTGGATTTGACCGACTTGGACGAGGCCTTCGCCGATGCCCGCGAGCTCTTGCGGGTAGCCTTGGCATCGCCACCGTTGAGTGCCGCCTCGGCCTTGGCCTTGGCCTTCTTGGCCTTGCGGGCCGCCACCGATGCCGAGTGTGCCGCCTTGGCTTCCGCTTTCTTGCGCTTGGCCTCGGCCACAGCCTTGGCTCGCGCGTTGTCGCGGATGGCCTTCTGGTACTGGACTACAAACTCGGAGAACATGCCAAAGAGCTCCTCCGACTTGGTCTTGTTGGCCGGCAAGCCGAGATACTCCACCAGAGCATCGTACGCGAGCAACATGCCCTTGACCGTCTGCGAGATGGTGGTAAACTTGTCGAGCGCCTCCTCGTGGAACGAGCACAGCGCCTCCTGCAACGCGATGTCATCCTGTGACTTGGCGAGGAGCTTGCCAACCGAGGTTATCGACTTGTCGAGCTCGCGCTGTTGCGACTGGATGATGTCGAGCGGGTGGCGCATCGCCGCCTTTGCCGACGCAATCTCGTCCGCAAACGCATGTAGCTCCGGCATGTCGTCCTCGGCTTGCTGCGCAATGTAGTGCAACAGCGTCGTCTTTCCGTCAGTCGACTTGGTGTCGATGAGCCGCAGCAGGTAGTCGACGTTGAATCCAACTGTAGGGCCCTTGAAGCCCTTGACCCCGTTCATAAAGTTGCCGAGGTCGAGGATGAGCGCAAGGAGCCGCTTAAAGCCGCTGGAGAGTTGGACGTCCACAATGGCGGTCCGCACCGCCTGCACGCCAGCCACAAGCTCCTCCATCTGCATGTCAAAGTTGAGCCGGGCAGAAATGGCGTCAAAGCGCTCGCGGATGTGCGGAATGTCCTTGAGGGCGTAGAAAAACTGCTCTGCATTGGAAAGTTTCGGCACCATCTCCGCTGGCACCATCGACAGCGACTCGACCTCCTCTTCCATGATGCAGTACTTGACGAGGCCGGCCACGCGGTCGAGGGTCAGCACTTCGAGGTCGATCTTGAGAATCGCTTCCACAATGGCCGGAACAGGCAGCTTGAACTGCGAGAGCATGATCGACACGTTGTTGTTGCGCTTGGGCGGGAGGACAGAGACTCGCTTGGGCTTCGACGATGACGCGCCCGACGCCACCGCCGACCGCGCAGCCTTGGCCGCAAACATGCCCTCTACCTCGGACGGCGAGAACTTGTTGCGCTCGAGCTTGCCACTCGCGATCTTGGCCTCGCCTCCGGTCCACTTGACCAGCTCTTCCCAGATGGTCTTTGGCAGCTTGCGCTTCTGAATCGGCTTCCAGTGCAGCTTCTTCATCGGCACTGACGCCTTGGGCCCCGCGGGCGCTGCTCCTGGTCCGCGCCCAAGTCCGCCCGGCGGCGGCGGCGGCGGCGGGCCGCCACCGCCACCACCCGGTGGCGGCGGCGGCGGTGGTGGCCCGCCACCCGGTGGCGGCGGCGGTGGCGGTGGGCCACCACCGGGAGGAGGAGGAGGAGGCGGCGGAGCACCCCCTGGCGGCGGTGGCGGCGGGGGAGGAGGAGCACCACCCGGTGGTGGTGGCGGCGGCGGTGGCGGAGCACCACCCGGTGGCGGCGGCGGTGGCGGCGGGGTGGCTGCTGGCGGCGCCACCGCAACGGTAGGCCCGGCCGGCGCAGACGGCTTGGCCGAGCCAGCCGGACTTGACGACGACGGCCCGGCCTCGGCGATGCGAGCAAGGAGCTCAACCTTCTCGCGGGCAAGGGCATCGCGCTCGCGAGTCGCCAGGCTCACATCCTTCTCGAGCCGTGCCACAGCCTTGTTGAGGACCGAGACCTGGGCGCGGAGCTTGGTGGTGGCTGCGGCGGACGCTTCGCGCTCGGCGGCGGTTCGCTTGGCCAACGCGGCAGTCTGCTGCGCATACATAGCGTTGAACGAGGCTGCAGACATTCGGCGGGCGCTGATCTGGGCGGCCACGTTTGCCTCCAGCCGCTGCAACGACTGCGAGACCTCGGCGTTGGAGCCCTGCAGCACGTCAAGACGCTCCTTGAGCTTGGTGTTAGACGCCTCGAGCGCCGCAATAATGCCGTGGAGATTGTCGCGCGCAGCGAGTCGCTCCAGCTGCATCTTGACCGCCATGACATGTGAGATCGACTGCGACTTGGTAAACGCTTTGGCCTCTTCGGGCGAAACCACACACGCGGCCTCGCGGACAACCTGTTCCAACGCGCGCCAGACGTTGCCGGCAAACTCGCCCTCGTGTGGCATGGTGAGGAACATCTGCACAATGTTGCGGAATGGTTCGTAGCACGGCGTCGGTCGGAGGTTGACCTTGAGCAGGTCGACAACCTGTCTGGGATCGTTGAGGTTCACGTCGCCGTACATTGCTTCTTCGCGGTCGTGTCCGCCCAGCTCAAAGAACGCCTCAATCTGCGCCAGCAGCTCCGAGTCGTTGTATGCGTTGCGGAGGAAGCGGAGCCGGTCCGGCAGTCCAAGCTCAATGACGTGGTTGCGGCACGCGTCACGCGCGTCGAGATCGTCAGGCACGCCGATGAGGACGTTGACAAGCGCAAGCGCAGAGGTGAGAAAAACTAGATCGTTCGAGTTCTCGATCTGCTGGATGACCGGGAGAAAGACGTGCGCTGTGGAAAGCTCGGCGACAGACAAACCCGGCGGCTTGCCCATCTCTGCCAGCGCCGTCATAACGTTGGCGTACCCGTTGTCCGAGTGAATGCAGATGCAAGCGAGGAGCTCGGCAGCAATGCGCTGTGACTCGGCCGACTCGTTGGTGAGCCCGCGCGCAATCCGCGCTACATGTGCCAACGACGACGCGGTTGCTTGAAGGCCGTCAACCGAGTCGACCAGCGCGGCGACGGCAGACATGACCGCGTCAACAAGCTCAGGCTCGCCGGCGTGCGACGGCTGCTCCACGAGCGCCATGACATCCCACAGGACCTCAAAACCGTCGAGCGCAAGGAACGAGGCCCGCCACAGGTCGTCGCACTCGTCAAGCACACGCTGCAGCTCGTAGATGAGCGCCGACTCGGGCGCACCGCGCATGCGTTCCAGCCACGACTCGGGCGAGCCAAACTCCTCATCCTCGTCGTATTCTTCGTCGTAGTCGTCGTCAGCCTCCGAGTCGTCGGCCGACGAGACCGAGATGCGTCGCAGCCGCGGCGACGAGACCGGTGACGGCTTGCCTGTGCCAGTGCCAGCGCCCGCAGCCACACTCACGCTTGCGCCTGTCTCTGCGCTGACCTTGATCGTCACCGGTCGCTGACCGCCGTCTTTCACCGTCTTGATGTACGGCGCGATGCAGGCCGAGACGGCCTTGACCGAGTGCGCAATCTGCTCGCGGAGCTCGGAGAAGATCGGGCCATCGCCGGTCTCGGCAATGCGCCCGGTCAGCTCGACCGAGTGTTCCAGTCGCTCGTGGAGGCTCTCAGAGGCCGGACCAAACTTGGCACGGGTCTCGTCGTCGGCCTCAGCCAGGAGCCGCGACGTGAGCTTGGTGATTTCGACGAGCGACGACCGCGCCCGCAGATGTGCGGCCCCGAGCTCCTTGCCCGACACCGCTGCCGCCTTTGGCAGTGCCACGATGTTCTCGGCCAGCCGTCGCACCACCGTTGGCATCATGTTCTTTTTCAGGTCCTCATACTCGCCGGTGGCCACCATGTCGGCCGACGACTCGCGCGTCAGCGTTCCGTCGCCGTCCGACTCGGACTCGCGGTCGTCTTCCGCTGCGAGCGCCGCGGCCCGGGTGCCTGCCGCAGGCTTGGTCCGCAGCGCCGCCGCCATCGGCGGCGAGGCTGCCGCTCGAAACGTCCACCCCAGCGGCACAATGACCGCGTCAGGGGCAAACGGGTCAGGCGCGTCGGCATCTGGCTTGACCAGAACAATCTCAAAGCCATCCTGGATGAGCACATGCTTGTCGCGCTCGAGCCGGATGTCGTTGACAAACGTTCCGTTCGATGATGTGCCATCAGCACATACCGCCCGCCCTCAGCTACTGTCCCTTTGTACTCGAGCACACAGTGCATCGATGAGAGCGCCCGGTTGGTCTTGAACCGGATGTCGGCCTTCTTCCCCCGGCCAAAGGTCAAGCTCGCCTCGTTCAGCTCGATGTTCTCACACGTCGGATACAGCGGTTCGAGCCATCCCCATGCTGCTGCCATGGTGGCGTCACGCGACAAGTTACCGGTCTACGAGTCTCGGTGTATGGGAGGGGAGGGGAGAGGGGAAGAGGGGGAGGGGAACGACGTGGGGAGCGAGGTGGTCGTTGGCCGCCGGCTTCCGTTGCGCTCCCGTCGCAACGTTCGTCAGAGGGAGTCAACGCCAACTGTCAGGCTTCTGGCAATGGGAGAAAAATTACATTGTGTACTCGCGGCTTGAGGTGTGGCCGCAGCAGGAACCGAGGTGCAAGCTGAGTGATGGTGGTCGGCAGGGTTAGGGTGTATGTTATGTGATGATGAGCCATCGAGCCGGGCCGTGCTTGGCATTGCTGGTGCTGGTGCACAACTCGTGACGATGCCGTGACGGCGTACTGCGACGACGGCACATCAGCGCGAGCCAACGCGGCCGACGGCGGACAGGCGATTACGGCGTCAGTTTCCCGGATCGCACAATGCCGATGAGGACCCGAAGCGCGGCGGTAACGCCGCCCCAGGCGACGAGTTTGCGAAAGTGAGTCGTGAGTTCGGCAGTGACTGCAAACGAGGCCTCGGCGTCGAGCTCGACGAGGCCGAGCGAGACCGAGGGGAAGATCTGGATGTTCTGCTCAAGCTTGCCGCGGGTGTCCGAGGCAATCTGCCACAGAAAGGTAAACTCAAATGGCGCGCTGCCGTCGCCCGACGAAGGCGCGGCCACAACCATGGTCGCCGAGTTGGCGGCGCCGTGCGGCAGGACGACCCACTCGCCGTATTCGATCTTGAGAGTGCGAAAGAGCGCAGTGCGGAGCGAGCGGAGCTTGGCAAAGCGCGCAAAGGTCTTGAAGAACGCCCGCAGCGAGCACGTCTCCTCCACGTGGGTCACCAGCCCGCTCAGCTCGCGCGTGAGAAGCTTGTCAACCTCAACCTCGACCCGCTCCACCCGTAGCGCCTCCTCGTTGACGTCAAAATGGAGCGCGAACCCCAAGCCGTGCGACGTCCCCTGAAGCTCGTACCGTCGCAGCCGCAGCCCGTTGCGCTCAGCATCGGGCTCGAGCAGGCTGTTGTGTGTCCTGTCAAAGTGGACGCCTGCGACTGACGCGAGCTCGGCTACGTGCTCGGGCGTGACCTGGACACGCGGCCCACTCCCGCCCTCATCGCCGTCGTCGTCATCGTCATCGTCGCCAGCGTCCTCGCCCAACGCGCGGAGCGGGTCCAGCTTGCCCTTGACCACCGACCGCGAACCGGGGCCGCCTGTCGCCTTGGCCAGCACCATTCTGCGCAGCGCCTCATCGTCGATGACAGCATCCTGCCCAGGGACACCCTCACCACCACCACCACCTCCCGCTGCAGCTGCAGCTTCAGCCTCGGCCACTTGCGCTTCCAGTGCTGCCACCTTGCTCCGCAACGTCTCGATGGTCGCTTGGTACCGTTCGCGCGCGGCCGCGCCACGGCCAGCGCCGACATCGTCTGTCCTCAGCCCGCCCTCGAGCGCGCCAGCAGCCTACACAATGCCATTTCCTCTCACGTATGAGTGAAGAGCGTGGTGAGTGTGGCGGGGAGAGAGGGAGAGGAAGGAATGGCTTTGGCATGGCTCCGTACCTCTTGGCTGCGAGTGGCCTTGAGCTTCTGCGCCAGCTCGGCGGCCTGCTGTGACGCCATGCCGGATGAATGTTGGCTCTGTGTATGTGTGTGGTTGTGGTGAGGTTGTGGCGTGGTGGTATGTGGTGTGTGTGTGTGTGGTGTGGGGTGTGGGGCGAGTCAAGTGGTGTGTGTGTGTGTGTTGTGTGTGTGCGTGAGTGTGGCTGGCGAGGGAGCGCCAAGCCTTGGAATCTACTACGCTCGGCTGCTCGCTGCTACCCGTGCTATCCGGCTGAGGGCGAGGGTGTTTGCTTTCACAGCTATCATTTGGAACTCTGCGGATACTGCGGCCTTAGAGCAAGCAGAGCTCGCACCAGCAGCAGAGCTTGCAGAATCTTGAGCTGGGGAAGGTGCAGGGCGACAAGCGATGGGCTTGTGCATGACGTGCCAGGCCGGATCCTCGTGGATCTGCAGATGCTCGTTCCAGGTCGGTGCCGCGCCCTCAACCTCGGTGTTGGGCTGGTACTTGAGGGCGGTGTAAAAGGCGAGGGCGTCAACGTTGGCGGTAAAGACAGTGAGCAGGACGTTGGGGACCGAGAGCATGGCAGCAGCCAACTCCATGACTTGCATCAGTCGGCGGCCGAGTCCGGCCCGGCGGGCGTCGGGCGCAAGCTGGATCTCGTAGACGTAGAGCGCCACGCCGAGCGGCTTCTCAATGGTGTACATAAACTCGGCGTAGCCAAGCCGTTCGCCCGAGCCAACGTCGGTGGCAATGACGTACTTCATCCCCTCGGCCGTCATCTCGCTGAGCTTCTGGTCGTCGTCCCAGCCCCAGCCCGACTCTACATACATGGCCTCCATGTTGGCTTTGAGCAGGCCAAACGCCCATCCGACCTCATCGCTGTCCATCTCGCTCACATCGTGGAACGTGAGCTCGATCTCGCGCCCATCTGGTGTCTGGTACTTGCGGAATGCCGGCATCAGGGCAAAGATGTCTTCCGCGGCCGCCGCCCGCCGCACAGCCGCCGTCCATTGCGCCGTCTGCGCCACCTCGGCCTTCCGCGCAAGCTTCTTGGCCTTGGCCTTACTGTTGTTCTTCTTCCGCCGGCCCATGCTTCCGTTCGTTAGATACTCAAGTCTGGCCTCTCTTCTCTCTCCTCCCTCCGGCACGCTGTCGCCATCCCTGGCCCTCACCCGCTGTGCCCAAGCTGGCCCTGGATCGGATCGTAGCCTCTCGCCGCGTGCCGGCCTCTTCCCCCCCCCCCCCCTCTCCACCCCGTTCTCCGCCTCCCTATTTACAAGTACTCGCCTTTCTATAATCTCTTTATTCTCTGTACCATCCCGATCCTCCCTTTTGCTCCCATCCCTCACTCTTACGGCCCCCCGATGGCGATGGCGATGACGATGGCGATAGCGATCGTGATCACCCCCCATCTCCTCTGCACCCTGTGCCACCGCCACCCCACTCCAAGCCTCCTCCCCACGGTCCACTCCGCATGTCAACATGGTTTTCCGGTCCAGAGTGTTCGTGGGCAAGATGCTATCCCAGCTGCTCCTGGTCTACCACTACCTCCCGGTCTTTGCCTTTGTCGTCGTCCTCGCCTTCAAGACCGTCCTCGAGTTTACCTTCAACATCTTGATGTCATCACGAAGCGAAGGCGCGATGTGGGTCGTCCCACTCCAGGTAGTCTTCATGGTCCAGGTCATCCTCGGCCTTGTCCTCGCTCTCCGGGTCTTTCTCAATCTGCTCTTTGATCTGCTACCCTCGGTCGAGCCCTTTCCGCGCCTCCGCTGCCTCATGTCCGACGTCGTCTCCATCGTGCGGCTCGGCACGGTCCTCTCTGACAACGACCGCCGTGCCATCTTTGCCTCGCCACGCGCCCTGCTCCGTATCCTCCATCTCGATCCGCACCGCCGGCTAGTCGGGTCGGTCCACGACGGCTCGCCCGAGCCTGACGCCGAGTACCGTCTGTTCAAGCCTGCGCTCCTCCGTGAGGCCTCGCCCGGCGACGCCGGCGTCGCTGCCGCCTCCACTGCGGTGGACTCGCCACGCTTTGAAGTTCTTCGCCTTCGCAACGCCTCCCGCGCGTCATGTTCATCGCCACCTGCACCGTGGGAGGCCTCTTCAGATGGTGACGAGAGCGACGGCGACGTCCACCTGGGCCACCCGCGGCTTCAGCCGTACTCTCGTGCCGTTGCTGATGACGGCTCTGATGCCACGCTGGCCGACGCGGGCTCATCGCCGTCGCGCCTCTCGCAGGCCATCGATGCCACACGCGACCGGCTCATTGCGCCCATCACCTTTGTTTGCTCGGTTCCGATCGTCCTGCTCCTTGTCATCCTCATCAACACCGTCATTGCCTACTCGCACGCCTCGTGCTACAAGTGTCCGCTGCACGTCCGTCTCTGCACCGCATGCACTGGCCACAAGTGCTCGGTCCGGTGCGAAATCTACTTCAACACCTTTGCCGTCTGCGGTCTTCTCCTCGCACACTTTGCCGTCTTTGTCGCTGCCATCGCTTCCCGCCCGGTCAAGCTCGCGGCGGCTGTGGTGCACGGCTCGGAATCGGCCTCCCCGCGCGACTCATCGCCGGAGCTTGACGCCTCGGACGACGAGCTGTGGGCCTTTGACGGCGGGCGCGGCCCGCAGCTCTCGCTCTCGATGCTCGATGAGATCATCTCGTCCGACGCCAACTGGGCCGCCGTCACCTCGGACGTCACTTACGGCTCGATGGTTCTCTCCTCGCTCTTTCTCCCCATCTACGCGCTCTTTTCCAACCAGGGATTTATTGGCGGTCTCGGCTCGTACCTGGTCATCTCGTCTGGGCACTCGTTCTTCTACGCCATGGTCTGGTTTTTCCTCCATCAGGGCGTCTTTCTCTTCAAGGGTCTCAAGATGTTGCTTGCCGGACCGTATGCCTTTCGCGCCGTCAAGCTCGCGGCTGCTGTTGCTCTTGTCGGCATTGTCTACAAGCTTTTCCGCTCGTGGCTCGCCGTCGTCATTGTCGCCTTTTCCATTAACTCGATCTCCAACATGGTGTGGAAGCTGACCCATCCGCCCAAGGTCGCCTCGCAGGCCCCGCGCCGCCGCCTCCGTCGCCGCATCATCTGGTGGCTCTCTGGCATCATCCTCGTTGTCATGACCGTCATGGTTGTGGGCACCGTCCAGTCGTTTGTGTGGGACGAGTCCTCGTTCCCTGACCACTTTACTATCGGCGGCGCTCCGCTGTCACCGGCCGCTGCTCCCCTCCCGCCAGCTAGCGCGCCGTCGACCAATGGCCTCTCGGTCAAGTTTTCGGTGGACGGCGATGATGTTCAGGCGTGGGCCAATCTGTGGCCGCTCGGCCGACCGTGGAAATCCTCGCCTCCGGCTCGCAGTGACGGATACGCCTTTTGCTCCTACCAGCTTCACGGCCTCACACTATCCGACTACTCGCTCCTCTCGCTTCTCTCATACCTCCCGCCGGGCACGCCGTCGTTCGACCTCTATCTCCACTCGCTCCTTGACGACTTTCTGCTGGTCAACGTCTCGCGCCCGGCTCCGGCCATGTCGGACTTGCAGGCTCCGGCCCACCACTCACGGGTTCGCTTCTACGAGCTGTACTCGCCGTCGCGTAACCTGACAGTCATCTCGATCCGCGGCACTGGCCTCTTTGACATTCTCGACTGGGTCCAGGATCTGGACCTCTGGATCGAAACGGCCACGCTGCAGTTTTTCTCGGTTGTCTTTCCCGGCCTCTCCATTTGGCCGACCGACCTCATCGCCGCCATTGTCGAGATGGCCGCTACTGTGGAGCACTTGCTGCCAGACTCGGAACGGCGATACCACGACGTTGTCATTGCCCACGTCCAGCGCCTCCTCCGCAAGTCCAAGGTTGTCGTCGTTGGCCACTCGCTCGGTGGCGGCATCGCCAAGATTGTCGGCTCGTCGGTCGGGACACACGCCGTCGCCTTTTCCGCCCCGGGCATTGTCCTCGCCCGCAAGCGGCTCGGCATCCCGCTCCGTGACATCTCGCGCTACGTCGTCAACGTGGTGCCCATGCATGATCTTGCTGGCGGCCTCGGCCCGAAGGCTGGACTCGTCGCCAATCTCGAGTGTACCCAGAAGCGGCCGGACATGTGCCATATGCCCATGGTTGCCGTCTGCGAGCTCATCTCTCGCTGCCCCAATCCGCGCCTCCCTCGCCTCTCGTGTGCGTTCCACTCGCGCCCGCTCCTCCGCTCGTTCCTCGACTTTCTGCAGCGCATGCGAGATTAATCTTTACCTGTTACCTTAGTTTGCCGCGTCCTCAGAAGAAGGCAATTGCATTGTCGCCATCGTCGCCGCCGCTCGCCCCGCCTGTGGTCGCATCGTAAAGCTCGGCAAGCAGCGTCCGCACCACGGGGTCGGTCGAGCTCACCCGGACCACCGGGCTCGCCCCTACCCGTGTCCGAAACTTGGCCGCACCGCTACCGCGGGACGTCCTGGTCGCCATCGCCTGGTGCAGGTCCTGGCTCGGTGGTCCGTGTCTACCACTCGCTGCCTCGACCTCCTCGCACAACTGGATCGTGCCGCACAAGTTGCATCGTCTTGGCACAAGCCTCGGCCGCGGACTGGCTCTGGGCTGGAGTGGCGGACAGGAGCTCGCTGACGGCCGGCTGCCGGCGTGGTCGGCAGTACGGGTGGAAGCCTGGGACAAGCATGCTCCGCCGTGGGGGTGGAAGGAGTAGGCGGCGCGTTCACCGTTTCTTGCGCGGCATCCGCCTGCCTCTCCACGGGCTCATCCCGTCGTCGTGGCAGCGGTGACACAACCCTGAAGTGGTTGAGCGGAGACGGCGGGGATGGCCGTCGATGACACAGGCCCATCCTCGGCATTACCGTTGGCGACGCCGCTAGCCGCCGCAGCGCACACACCGCTTTGGCATGCGCCTCACCAGAGGCACATCCAAGGCACCGGTTGGTGTTGGAGAAGCCTTAGGTTCGTGTGAGTGGTGTGCCTCATCCTCGCATGTCTTGTGTCGTGGAGAGGAAGGGGGGCTGCAATTGCCAAAAAAATCTGCCACCGCCAGTAGCCCCATCTTTTCCCGGCCCCAACTGGCGGCCTTGCACTCCCTGCACCACCCTCAAACCGGTTTCGGGGCGTGCCTCTCATGCTAACGTAAACGTCTACAAGTTGCACACGTCAAGGGCTGCTCTGATGCTCTCTCTAGGTGTCCATCTTCGAGAGACGTAGCCGCAAGAGGTTCGGACTCGCTGCGTAACCGATGACTCTTGCGCGGCAGGAAAAGGGCTTGCGTCGATTTCTACCACACAGCACCACAGGCAACCACAAACGCACTCTGTCGGAAACAACCATAGCCGGGTGCACTGGCTACGTTGGTAGGAGGAAGGGCAGATGTCACTAGTATGATGTTAAGGGATTCGGGGGGACCTACCGGTAATGAGGCGGAGTTCCGCATCGCACATGGCTAGTCTCGCACAGAGAAGGCTTGATCGCCGCCACTGCACGCGCGCGTGTGCGGGCGATAGCACAAGAGTGGCAAAAGTGCGGATCGGGAAGCAGTGGTGTGCGGCCGAGAGCCATCCAACGCCTTGGCAGTCAGCAAGCCAGCTCTATCGATCCAAGAGCTTTGTGCCACTGGCAGAGGTGGGGGCACGTCAGAGCGAAGACGCACCGGATGATGACGACGTGGACGAGGCCTCGGCCTCGGCAGCAGCGGCAGCAGCGGCGGCAACGGTGGCGGCCGGCGCAGAAGACGAGGTGGCAATGCGTGAGTTGGCCAGCTTGGCCGTGTTGTTCCAGCGGAAGGTAGTGAGGCGGGTCTCCAGCTCGGCCGACTCGTCGGCGTATGCTGAAAGCTGATTAAGGAGCTTTGCAGCGGTGTCGACAGCCTCGTCCTCGAGACCTTGGTAGCCGCGGTTGGCAAGCTGCGACCGGAGGATGACACCGAGCGACTCCAGCTCTGCGGCAATGACACGACGGGCCTCGATAACCTCGTCGGTCCGCTTGCGAGACTCGAGGTAGAGCACCTTTTTGGCGATCTCGCGCTCAAGGCGCTTGAGGCGTGGGTCGTTGACTAGCTTGCGCATGGCGACTTTGAGGCGGGGCGAGGCCGGCATGAGCCAGTGCTCGTCGAGCCCGCCCTGGACGGCGTACAGCCGCTGCTGGGCCTGAGCATCGTCGCGGCGGAGTGCCTGTTCGAGCGCGGCGTCGAGCTCGTCCGAGCGGCGCGGGTTGCCGCTCTCGGCCTCCTCGGCAAGAGCCTCGGCCTCGAGAGCGGCCTTTTCTTCGGTGAGAAGCGCGTTCTGGTAATAGTGCTGCGCCACATCAGTGTGGGACAACACGCCGCGAGCGACGTAGTCCTCAAGCTCATGGGAAGCTTGCAGAAAGACGGCCGAGATGAGTTCACGGCGCGGGACGTGGGTCCGGCGCGACTCGGCCATGTACTTGAGCAGAGCCCAGAAGCGGAGGAACTTCTTGAAGCCCTCGCGCATGTCCTTGGACCCGCGCTCGTCGGCCGCCTCGCGGAGCATGTCGTCCATCTCGATTTCGAGCGAGAACGTTGAGTCGCGGACCATCGAGCGGAGGACAGACTTCCATGGGCGGCCACGGAGAACGGCCGAGAGAAAGTGCTCGATGTCTTTGAGGTTGCCGCCGAGTGTGGCAACAACGCGCGCAATGGTAGCCTCGGAGAGTGTCGGCAGGCCA
Source organism: Thecamonas trahens ATCC 50062 (assembly GCF_000142905.1). NCBI lineage: Eukaryota > Apusomonadida > Apusomonadidae > Thecamonas > Thecamonas trahens. Next base: position 459,139 of record NW_013657676.1, on the reverse strand, counting down.
ACCCGCTTGAGCTCGGCGTTGACCTGGAACCGAAAGTACGCCTTGGTCATGCCGTCTGACATGAGCGCCATGTACACTTGCTCGCGGCGGAACCGGAGGGCGAGGTGGCGGTCCATGGCTGTGATGAGGCCCGGCCGCGTGACAAAGACCACATGCGCGAGCTTGGCATCGGTCACATACACGCACCAGTCGACAAACTTGCGAAAGGCAGCGGCGCGCGCGAGGTCGGCCTCGGACGCGCCCGGTCGCGGCACCGGCACATCGTGCATTTGGTCGAGGCAAAAGACCGGAAACGGAACGCCCATCGGACCATCAACCACGTTGCCCATGGCGTTGCGCAGCGAGCGCTGCTGCTGAAGGACCATGGTGGTGTACGCGAGCGCCTTTTCGGCGTCATGCTCGGTAATCTGCTGGCGGAGGATGCCAAGCGCCACAAGCTCGATCGGGGGGTAATAGTAGCCGCAAGCGCGGACAAACCGGGTAAGAAAGTCAGTCGAGCCGCCGACAGGATCCTGGTACAGATTGATGTACATGGTCCACGGCCGGTCGTTGAGAACCTCGCGGACCATGGCCGACTTGCCCGAGCCGGACGCACCGGTCACCACAACCGGCCCTGAAGGCTCCTGCCGCAGGATCGAGCGCAGGAGGCCCTTTTCACGGACTCGCCGCATGTGCAGGCCGCGCCAGTCGCGCTCGAGCGTGTCGCGCGCGGCCGCAGACAGCTCCTCTTCCTCATCATCGACTCGCCCACTCTCAGCACCGGTGCCGCTGGCGTCAACTCCAGCAGCGGTGGCGGTCGCCGATGCGTTCTTCATCGGCCGCGCCTTCCACCAGTCTTCGAGCTTGACGATCCACGACCGCCGCGGGCCGTCGCCGTCAAACGCGCGCTCGGCAAGCCGGAGATGTGACCGCAGCTCCTTAGGCTCGCGAAACGCAACTCGGATGGCGCGCACCTGCTGCCATTGCATGCGCCGGAAGAAAAACAGCGCAGAGGTGAGACCCACAAGGCCACCCGCGATCTTGAGCACCAGCGCAATGTCCTTTAGCAGCCCGGTGACCAGCGAGGCGTCGGCTGCTGGGGCCGACGGCGCTTGTGCCGCGCCTCGCCTGCCGCTGCGACGTTCATCATCGTATCCCATAGGGTCCGACATGCTCACCCGCTCATATGGCTCCCGAATAGAGTGCGCCCAAGCCCGCGCCCGTGCCTGCCCGCCAAGGCTCGACCAGACCGTGCCGCTTGCGAGGCGTGCGCGCGCAAAGCCAGCCACGGCAGGTGAAGGCTGTGAGGCGTTCATGCCGAGGGGAGGGGAGGGGAGGGGAGAGGAGATGGATGTGTGGTGTGGGACGGGTGGTGTGGTTGGACTGTCCGGTTGGCGGGTTGGGTTGGGCTGGTGTGGGTGGGTGTGGGTGGGTGGCGAGTGTGGGCGGGTTGGCGGGCGGCTGGTGTGGATAGACGGACCGCCGTTCGGCTGTTCAGCTGTTCCACCCGACTTCGCGCTGCAGGCGCAGAGCGGGAGCCAACGGGAATAGTGTGAGACAGGTCGCAGAAGGTTCGAGGAGACACCAACATAGGACTGGCTCTTGCGCACAGTCCGAGTAGAGTATACAGACTGAGTAGAACGCACAGAGTAGCGCGGTCGCGGTCGCGTGGACGTGGCGAAACAAGGGCTTATGGTGAGTTTTGGTCGTCGCAAGGCGGCTCGGGCTGGCAGGTCGGAGAGTAGCAGCAGCTCGGGGGCGGCTACAGGGGTGGGGAAGTGGTCATCGTCAGAGGGTGAGTATCGGACGGATCGGGTTCCGTTTGATGCGTATCCGAACCTCAACTCGGACTCGTCGTCGTCACCCGGCTCGTACCGGACGGATCGGGTTCCGTTTGACGAGTATCCGCATCTCGATTCGGACGCACCGTCGTCCGAGGGCTCGTATCGGACTGACCGCGTTGACTTTTCCCGAAGGCTCCCACGTTGGCAGCGTGACTACGCATCGTCAGACGAGACTCCGTACGAGCCATCTGACTACTACGCCGCGTTGCCAGAGGCAGAGTCTGCCTCGTCGTCGTGCGGCTCGTATCGGACGGATCGGGTTGATTTTGACTCGCGTCGCTCGGACGACCGCCCGGAGCCGAGTACGTCAGGCTCGGGTTCGGGCTCGGATTCGGGCTCGGGCTCGGGCTCGGGCTCGGGCATCGAGCTTGCCTCGTCGTCGTGCGGTTCGTATCGAACTGACCGGGTTGACTTTGATGCATACGGCGAGGGGCGGCTCGACTCGTCAGTATCGTTTGGCTCGTACCGTACCGACATGGTTGACTTTGACAAGTTTGCCATTGACCGCGAGCTGAGCTCGTCGTCGGGCGGCTTTTCTGAGTACCGGACGGACCGAGTCGACTTTGATGCTCCGGGCGAGGCCAGCACTGGCGCTGGCTCCTCGGGCTCAACCTCGAGCTGGTCCGAGTACAAGACTGACCGTGTCGGGTTTGACAGACGCGGCTCGGACTCTGGCTCGAGCTCGGACCCAGGCTCGAGAGGCTACGCCTGCAACGACTCGCTCTCGACGTCCGACTTTGCGACGACGACGGTGCGTGAGCGTGCGGTGAGGCGGCGGCGGCGGGCGCAGGCGGTCCAGAGGGCGGATCGCAGGCGAGCCCTAGCTGCAGCGTCGTCGTCTTCGGCGTCGCCGAGCGCAGTACGGATCCGGAGTGCCGACCTTGCCGCACGGGCAGCCTGTTTTCAGACTCGAACGCATCGTCGGCGTCTGGCGGAGCAAAGTCCAACTCGTTCGAGACGCGGTACGTCGTTCACAACCTCGACTCGGAGCTCAATGAGTACTCGATGTACGAGTATGACGAGGCCGCTGGGCTACCCACAATTGCGTCATCAAAGCGGATGCTTGTCACTCGCAGCCGGCAGAACAAGGGCAAGGCACGATCGCGGTTGGCCACCGCACGCCGCATCCACCACTCGCGCATGGGCGAACTCTACAAGCAGGTGGAGAGCCTGGCGGCACGGATGGACTCGCTGCGTCAAAGGATCAACCGCAACTCGGTCGGCTTTTACGAGACCATGCTCGATGCGTCATCGGCGCGGCAAGCGCGGCTTGCGCAGCAGCTGCAGGAGCTCGAGGCCCAGCTCGACGACGCGTCGTCGAGCAGCTGAGAGCAGAATGGCACGAGCGTGTCGTTGTGATGGGGCGTTTACAGCTCGTCGTGGTCATCAGCCGCAGCGGCAGGCGCGGAAAGATCGATCTTGCCCTCGGCAACCGAGCGGTGGAAGGCGTCGATGGCCGCCTGCTCCTCGGGCGTCTTGGGCTTGTCAAACTGCGACATGTCGAAGCCGCCGGCGCCACCAGCCTGCGAACGCTGGAAGGCGGCAATGGCCTCGGCCTCGGGCGAGCCGGGCGGGTGCGAGCCGGCGCCGGCACCACCCATGCCTGCCAGCGCGCCACCAAGGCCGCCCAAGCCCGCGCCGGCGCCGCCGCCGCCGAGCGACGAGAGCTCCGAGCCGGAGAGGCCAGCCGCGCCCTTGTCGGAGAGCGAGGACATGACGAACCACTGGAAGAAGCGCTGGTTAAAGTGCTCACGAATCTCTGTGGCATTGCGGACGTCGTTGTCGACGGTGTACGCAGCAGACTCGCGGAGCTTGGTCGTCAGCTCGAGCTTAAAGATCGGGTCGTAGTACTTTTTGAGGATGGCCTCCTTGCGGAAGTTGAGGAAGCGGTTGACCGAGCCGAGGGTATGGTCGGCGACCATGCCGACAAGCTGGGAGAAGACGTTGCAGAGGAACGGCCGCTTGCGCTTCTCCTTGCAGTACTGCAGACAGACCTCCTCGGCGTCGTCGGCAATCTGCCACGAAAAGTCCTCAATGTCCATAAAGTCGTCGTCGTCCTCGCTCACCTTGGCCGCCGCCCCTTCGCCCTTCTTCCCCGCCGCCGGCCAGGCCAGCGCCACCACGACCAGCGCCACCAACGCCACCACCAGCCACTCGCGTGTCCTTCCCATGTTTTCTGTTTCTTTGTACTGTGACCGAGATGAGTGACTTTATCTCCGAGAAGCATTCCCCCCTTCTTCCCTCTTCATGAACTTGCTGCGACGGTGAGGTCAGCGAGCGAGCGCCGCCACATGCCTCGCCGCCGACGTTTAGCCCGTTACGGTACGGAATCGGTCAGGTAAGACATTTGGCGGCCCCTTCGGCCATGCATGATCGCTCCATCTGCACAGCGCTCGCCATAGGCCTTCTGCCTGTGGATGCGTAAACATCAATTGCCGAAGCGCATTTCCCCAAGCTTGATCGCCGGGTGCCTGTGGATGCGTAAACACGGCGTACCGGAGCGCAATCGCCCATGCTTGATCGTCCTCTGCTGGAGGACACCGCCTCATCGCTGTCCCAAGCGCCCCCCCCCCCCCCCCCCCCCCCCCCTTGCCCCGCACACCTGCGGACCAACGGACCTTCGGCACATCTCGACCGACTCCTGCATCAGCCAATCAGCCAGCATCACCTGTCGTTGCACCCAGCCCAGTCAGGCATCATGCGTGTGGGTATGATAGTTGTGCTCCTTGGCATGGTGGTGGCTGTGGCTGGTCTCGTCGCTTTGCTTTGTGGTGGGCTGGTCAAGGATACGGCAGGACAGCTGCGGTATGGTGTCATGCTCGACGCCGGCTCGTCGGGCACCCGGGTCTACGTCTACACCTGGTATGCTAACCCGCCCGAGGATCGGACTTATCCGGAGGTGAACGCGCACCCAGTCTTTCTCAAGATCAAGCCAGGCCTCTCCGAGTTTGGCGGTGCGTCGGCAGCCGAGGTGCGGGCGTATCTGCGGCCACTGCTCGAGTTTGCCGACAGCCAGGTGCCGGACTCGAAGCAGTACCTCACGCCAATCTTTCTCCGTGCCACTGCTGGCCTCCGCCTGCTGCCACAAGTGCAGCAGGACTTTCTGATGCGCGAGGTGATTGCCTCGTTCAAGGCGCTCACCGACTTTTCCATCGTCCCGGGCATCCGCGCCGCCCGGGTCATCGAGGGCACCCACGAGGGCGCGTACATGTACGTGGCCGTCAACCAGGCGCTCGGCAACCTCCGCCGGACTGTGCCGATCAACGCTACCGTTGGCATTCTCGACTGTGGTGGAGCTTCGACTCAGATTGCCTTTGCCCCGCGGAATCTCTCGCCGTCCGACATTCCCAGCGCCTACACCGCCCCGTACACGCCGGGTGTGTACACCACCTCGTATCTGCTGTACGGCAAGAACCAGGCCCGGTACCGAATGTACAACGTGCTCAAGACCTTGCCTGATGCCGGAGTGCCGGGCATACCTAACGCGTACTACGATCCATGCGAGCCGCTCGGCGCCAACCATACCTCGGCCGCGGCAGGCATCACGCTGTTTGGCTCGTCAAACGCCACCCTCTGCGAGATGCTTGCAGTGCAGCTCCTCAACGCTTCCGACTCGTGTCCGTACACTAGCTGCGGCATGCAAGGTCAGTATCAGCCGGATCTCGCCCGCCACGGCCCGGAAACCGGCATCTTCTACGCCACTGACAACTACGCGGCTGGCGCTCGTGCTGTCGGCTTCGCGCTCAACACGACCCACACACCCGAGGCGTACCGCGCGGCAACCCGTGCGTTTTGCGCGCTGGATGCATCGGCCCAGGCGGCCGCGCTTCCGCCAGCTTACGACGAGGACCACCCGTGCTTCATTGCCATGTGGACCTCGGCACTCCTCCTCGAAGGCTACAACTTCGCGCCGTCTGCCCCGATCGCATTTGTGCAAGAGGTCAACAACTACGACATGTCGTGGACGCTCGGCGCCATCTTGTACGAGGCCCGAATCTTTGAGTATCCGGCGCTCAAACCGCGGCTGCAGCTGAAGACAGGCTCGGCTTACACGGCCGTCATGCTCGTCTTTGGGGCGCTCCTGCTCGCGGGCATTGCCCTTGTCGCTGTGCCGCTGCTTGTACGCGCCCGCCGGCGCCGTCCGTCCGACTACACCGAGTTTTGAGGCAGCTTGGCCTCCAGTTGATCACGGCGCGACACAGTTCCAGATTTTCAGCCCACCGCTGACATCGCCAGTAGCCACAACCGGCGAGCGGACGTTGAACGCCATCGCTCCCACAAACACGCTGTGCGCCTTGGTGTATGTCTTGACACACTTGCCGCTCGCCAGCGACCAGACCCTGACCGACTTGTCATCGCCACATGAGAGGAGGAACTCACCGCACGGGTGGAACGCGAGGTCGCGGACCCAGCCGTCGTGGCCGGCAAACGAAGCGACCAGCGCGCCGGCCGCGGCGTCGTAGACGTGGATCATCGCGTCGCGCCCGCCCGACGCCACATACTGTGCCGCAGCCACAGTAGGTTCATCAGCATCAACGCCCTGAAGCTTGGCGAGGTGCACGCTCGCAGTGGCCGGCGCAAACGCCACAACCTCAACCACGTGACTGTGGTGCGAGAGCACCGCCCGTGGGGCGCTGTCGTCTGCACCCCAAACGCACACCGTGTTGTCGGCGCCAGCCGAGGCGTACACCTCGCCGTTGGGCGCGACACTGACGCTACGCACCCACTCCGAGTGCCCGCTAAGAATCTTGACGCAGAACCCGGTGTCGAGCGTCCACACCCTCACCGTCGTGTCGCGAGACGCCGAGACTAGGTGCGAGGCATCGGGAGTGAATGCCACGTCCCACACATCGGCCTCGTGCCCCGTCAGCGACTTGAGCCGCTTTCGCGACTCCCACTGCCACACTCGGATGGACGAGACCGAGGCCGATGCCAGCAAGCTGCCGCTCGCATCAACCGCGACCGCCGACACCGCGCCCGACTCGCGGAGCGGCTTGCCCAGCGACTCGCCGGTCTCATAGTCGGTGAACCGCACCGTCGAGTCGTAGCCGCCGGTGACCAGCACGGGCTCGGTCGGGTGAAAAACGAGCGACGAGATCTCGTCGCGGTGCGCACGCATCTCGTACGTGGCCGTCGCCGCCGGGAGGAACCCAGCCTCGGCGGCGGGCTTGCGGATCGGACCCAGCGCCAGCAACGCCTTGGCCTCATCCAACTCTGCCTGTAGCATCCGGATCTTCTTGCTCAGCTTGAGCAACGAGGTCCACTTGCGCTCCAGTGACGCCGAGTACTTGGATCTCTTATCGTAGTCAACGCCGGCAGCCTCGACAAAGGCTTCGCCTACCCCCGGATACCCCGTATGGTACAGATACTCTGCCACAGCCACATTCCTGCCCATCCCCGACACCCCGCATCACCCACACCCAACCACTCCATCCTTGTATCAGTCATTCTGGCATCACACGCACACTTGGCACCCTCCAAGCCCGTCCACTGTCCAGTCTCCCGCACCACCCCCACCCCGCCTTCGCCCCCCCCCCCCCCTCCATATCCATATACCCTTCACCCCCCCCTCCCCCTCCTCCCCACCACCTACAGTCGCATCTTCTGCTTGTCCGACAGCGTCATGATCTGCCTCTAAACTGTCCCCAAGAGAGACAAGTGCTTCCCTATCCCTACCCCAAGCCTTGCCCCCACGCGGCCGGCCCGCCCCATTGCCCCCGTGCCCGTCCCCCGTGCTCCGTGACCCGTGCCTGCGGCCAAGGCGCTCCCCCCTCTCCCCCCCCCTCCCCCTCCCCCCTCCACCTCTCTCCACCCCCCCCCCCCCCCTCCCCTCTCTCCCCTCTTCAGCCTCACCTTCCTCATGTCGTCGTCCTCGCTGCTGGCCGCCGGCCTGCCGCTGTGGGACGCCTCGCTGCCTGTCGCCCCGTCGGCAGCAGAGACCGTGTCGGCCTTCTCCATCCCGCCGCCAGAGGCCACTCCCTTTGCTGTTGGCTCGTATGTCGGCGCAGTGGCCAAGGGCGGCTCGTGCAACTGTGATGTGGTTACTGTCTGCTTTCATGGCGCTGGTACACACACAGAGTGCATCGGCCACATCACCACCTGTGGCGCCACCGTCGACGCCGTCGCACGCGATCTGGCCGCGCCGGTCGTGTGCGCCACAGGTCTGGCCCTCTTGCTCACGCCTGAGATCACCGTCTTGGACGAGGCAACTGCCGCGGCTCTGGCTTCAAGCGACGACCCGGACATGTGCTACCCGAACGCGGCGGTAGGCGACCGGGTCGTATCTCGCGCCGCCCTCGACTCGGCGTTTGCATCGCATGCAGCCGCGCTCGCCGCCTGGGCCGACGCCAATGTCCCGCTGGCTGCACTTTGCATCCGCACAATGGCGCCTGAAGTTAGCCGCCAGGCCGCGGCCGCCATGGCCTACTCGGGCACCAATCCGGTGTATCTGCTGCCCGAGGCCGCCGCATGGGTTGCCAGCCTCGGCGTCAACCACTTGGTCATCGACCTGCCGTCGATGGATCGTGAGGATGACGGCGGCGGCCTCCGCGCCCATCGCGCGTTCTGGGGTGTCGATGTGGAGTTTAACGGGCCCGCAGACGCTGCAACCCGCTGCCGCGCGACCATTACCGAGATGGCCTACTTTGGTACCGAGCTCACCGACAGAGTCTACGGGCTCTCGTTGGGCATTGCACCCGTTACTCTGGACGCTGCCCCGTCGCGTCCGATCTTCTTCGACCTTCCGTCGCCGCCAAGCGCTTAAGCGACTTTCAAGGCGCATGCGTCACGGGTGCGGCATCGACGACGCCGCGCCGTCGCCAGAGATGGCGTCTGATCCGTGGCGCGCGTCACCCAGGCCGTCGTTGTCATCGTGCCCATGGCCTCCGCCCCCACTCTCATCGCCGTGCATGCACTCTTCCCCATGCACGTGTGCCCCCTCCTCGGCATGCTTCCGCCGTGCAGCCTCGATGGCCTTCTTCCGCCGCATCCGAATCTTCCTCATCCGCGTCTCGTAGTCGTCCGACATGTCTGACGATGCCGATTCAGACGATGACTCTCCAAACGCCCGTGGCTTGTGATACACACAGCAGACTGCCCCATCCCCCGCCTTAATGTGAGTCACTCTGCTCGACGTCGCCCACACCCCGACTTCTTCCCCTGCCTGACCACGTACTCTTCGAACTCTTCTTGTTGAGATGCTCGTTATCGACAACATCCGGCGCCCACTGGACTCTCCGCGAGGGAACTGCCGCCTCCGGCTCTGCATCATCTGCCGCCAGTTGAAGAACGAGCTCATTGGCTCTCTCTGTCGTCGTTGCCGCCGTTGTCATCGTCGTCGTCATCGCTGTCCGCGTCGACTGCATCACCACCGCTTGCTATTCCCCAGAACGCGTAAGCACAGAAAAGAGATAGAGCGAGGGGCAAAGAGTATGCGTATATCCGTGTGTATGCGCGCACCTGTGTGTGTGTGTGTGTGTATGTGTGTGTGTGTGTGTGGGTGCTTGTGTGCTTGTGTGCTTGTGCTTGTGCTCGAGACAAGAATGTCCACGTCCCCGATGAGGTGTCCCCACCTCCTGTCGCTCACATCCGCTCTGTCTGGGTTACTCCCGAGTGAGGCAGACCGAGGGATCCTCTCGCCTCGCCTTGCCTTGCCTCGACCAGGCCTGTGACTTGCCTCGACTGGCCTCGCCTGGTTTGCCTTGGACTATCTCTCATCACACATGGGCAACATCTCCTCCCTTCAACATCTGCATCCGCATCCACTGAACTCGTGCCTACACCTACCCGATCAACCATAGCTTGGCCTCATCATCGCTCTTCCCCCACGCCGCACCCTGGCCGAAGCCGGTCACAGTCACGCGCACAGCCGAGACGCGCACAACCACCTTACCTACCCGTGCCCACCCACACTCCACCCCCCCTCCTCATACCAATCCACCTCGCCATGCTGGTATGTAGTCCCTTACCCCCCTCTGCCACCATCTCTAACCACACCACACACGCCATACTCACCACCTTGCTCCCCCGCCACAGTCTCTCTTTACTGGACAGCACGTCGAGGTGGCGGTGGCGCTGGACGATGCAGTCACTCCGCGGAGGTGCGTGCCTCTGGCGCTAGACGGACAAGGTAAGCTGCTGCGAAGAGGAATGATGTTGTGTGTATGTGTGTATGTGTGTGTGGTGCAGGGATGGCTCACCGTATGTGCGCGTGGGTGGTGGGTGTAGACGAGCCCGTGCTGCTGCCGGTGGTGGTGAGCGGAGAGGCCATGTCTGGGGCGGTGACGGTGGACACGGCAAGGCCGATGGAGCACAACGGCATTGTCGTCGAGTTGGTGGGTGACATGGCCCTGTTCTACGACCGTGATTCGAGGTCGCAGTTTGTCCACGAGGCGTACGCGTTGGCTGATCCGGGGGAGCTGGCTGCGGGCGTGGCGCTGTTCCCGTTTGATTTCGGCGTCCCGCACTGCCCGCTCGAGTCGTACGCAGGCGCCAACGTGCGGGTCCGGTACGTGATCCGTGTCACGATTGTGCGGTCGCTTATGCAGTCTGTCGTCCACGAGCAGGAGCTCTGGGTTCACGTCTACAACAAGCCGCCGGCCATCAACAACTCGATCAAGATGGAGGTCGGCATCGAGGAGTCACTGCACATTGAGTTTGAGTACTCCTCGTCCAAGTATCATCTGCGCGACGTCATTGTTGGCAAGGTCTTCTTTCTCCTGGTCCGCGTGCCCATCAAGTTCATGGAGCTGGCCCTGACCCGGTCCGAGTCTACCGGCCTGCCGCAGGCTCAAGCGTACACCGACACACAAACGCTGGCCAAGTTTGAAATCATGGACGGCGCACCCGTCCATGGCGAGAGCGTTCCAGTCCGCTTCTTCCTCGGTGGCTTTCCGCTCACGCCGACCTACCACGAGGGCATCAAGATCTTCTCGGTCCGGTACTACCTCAACCTCGTTCTCGTCGATGCCACCGATCGCCGCTACTACAAGCAGCAGGAGATTGTGCTCTGGCGGCGCGATCCGCGCAGAATCACCCGGACCCGGACTCGCCGCACCCGCGTCCGCCTCCGTCCTGGCTCGCCCCCCTCCTCCCCGCCGCCGCCGTCTGAATCGGCGTCGAGCGGCAGGGCATAAACCGCCAAGCCCGGCCCGGCATGCCTGTTGGACCTGAGCCGCACGCACCGCACGGCGAGCTTCCCGGTGACGAGTGGCACCACCTCATCTCTCTTTGCGGTTGCCATGGCACTCATACACATTGCTCTTAGTCTGGTCGCCCTCCTCACCCTGGTGCTAGTCATGCCTGCGGCAGCGGCCGAGAAAGAGGCGCCGACGGTGCCGGGAGCCATGGCACTGATGACGGAAGACGCCGTCGACGCTTGCCGCTGCCTCCTCACCCGTGCCCTCGGCGTGCACGCCTTCCACCTCTCCAAGGCTGCCGACTCTGATGTCGAAGCCGATGCCGGTCGTCGAGCCGTGGTGGGCAAGAGCGCGCGGGCGGCGCTGCTGACGCCTGCGCTCTGCCGCATCGGCTCGCAAGACAACCACGTCTATCCGCTGTGCGAGCCGCTGCTCGCCCGCTACGGCGCTGCGCTGCGGGCCTGGCTCGACGACGCCGCTGAGGCGCTGGCCTACAGCCCGCACGATGCTGCTGCTGCTGAGGCTGAAGCCCGCGCTGCCTGTGTATCCATAATCGGCGACGGCATTCCGATCTCGCACGCCGTCTCGCATGCTGCGGCTCGAGCCGCCGCACGCCGCCCTTCGGCGCTGGCGGGCTCGGCGTTCGTGGCCGATGCCGCGAGCGCAACGCCTGAGAGCCTCGCAGCCGCTGTTCGGCGGCACGCAGAGAGCTACGAGAACCATGTCCGTGCCCGGATCCAGGAGACGCATGCGGCGAACAATGCGCGGAACTACGGCTCGCAGGCTCGAGGCGATATGGCCCAGGCCTCGCAGCAGATGGGGCATGAGAGCTTTGATGCTGCTGATGTCGAGAAAGCTATGGCACGGCTAGCGGCAGCACGTGCAGCGTTGGCGGCAGTGCACCGTGATCATGACGAGCTCTGACACGAACGACTGGCTTTACCTCTGCACCTGTTCCGCTACACGAGCTCTTCGCCGAGAATGTCGTTGAGTGTCGAGTATAGCTGGGCGTCGTCGTCGACGGTGGCCAAGGCGTCGGTAGCCGAGTTGCTGATAGTAAAGGCCAGCAGGTCGTCGAGATCGGCGACAGTGCCCTCGCCCATGACGCCTGTTAGCAGTTCGAGCTCCTCGAGCGAGTTGACCGAGTCGCGGACCGCGGGGAGAGCCGAGCCGGCGGCTCTGGGCTGTCGACAGTCAACGAAGCGCGCTTGGAGAGGCTTTCCAGCTGCAGCTCGACGTCAGCGTCGGCATCAGCAAAGTCAAGGTCGAGATCGTCCATGCCAAAGTCGGCGAGCATGGTGTCAAATTCGTCGGCTGTGGTCGGCTCGCGCGGGGCCAGCGCGTCGGCGTTGGCGGCAACCACGGGCTCGAGCTTGTCGCACAACTCGCGAACAATAAGTGAGGCTGGGCGGCGGTCGGCGGCAATCATCATGCTCAGTCGGCGGTCGCGAATGACCGAGACCGGCAGAATGGCGGCGAGCTCCTCGACAGTCTCGATGTCGAGACTCTCGTCGCATTCACGGGCGAGCTGGTGGTAGAGCTCGTCGACAAGCGTCGGCTGCTGCGGCGGGTCAGCCTGCCCGGCCTCGTTGGCGGGCTTGCGCGGCGAGAGGATGGCGTCGAGGGCAGCGTCGACCTCGGCCTCGGTCGCTGCAGCTGCATCGGCTTTCTCCTGCGCAGTTGGACCGCTGCCACTGAGGTCGAGTCCGAGATCCGGTCCCATGATGGCGTCAAGGGCGGCGCCGACCTCGGCCTCGGTCTTGGCAGCCTCCATCACTTCCTCTAGGTCTGAGTCGGAGCCCGAGTCTGTGACAAGCGGTGGCTCTGAGCCAAACTCGAACGAGCCGCTACTGGCTCTGTTGGAGTGCTCAACCACGGGATCGGGCACGGGATCCGGCGAGGGCTCGCTGGCGGCAGCCTCTGCGCCGCGCCCATCAACAGTGACGGGCGGCGCAGCCGGAGCCATGTCAAATGTGCTGTCGTACTCGGCGCCGTCGTGGAGGATGGAGAACAGGGTCTCAAACTTGATGCCACGGGCCTTGCGGCCACGAAGCGGCAAAAGTGGCGGCTCGGACTCAGCCTCAGCCGGCGGAGGCGACTCGCCAAACGAGCTCGGGCGCGACTCGGAGCCCGGATCTGGGATCTTCAGTTGCGAGACGTCGCCGAGGAGCTCGGCGTACTCGGACTCGGTGTGGTTGCTGGATGACGGCGGACGCGAGGCCATCGGCGACGGCGGTGGCTCGTCGATGCCGAGCTCGGCAATGAGGCCGTCGATTTTCGAGGTCGAGACCTTGCGTGGACGAAGGCCTACTTGGTCGCAACTCTCACTCGATGATGCTTGGTCGCCACCTGCCGCGCCGGGAAGGGCCAGGAAGCTCGCGGCAGGCTTGGAGGCAGCAGGGCGAGCCGGCGCAGCGGGGCTGACCTCTTGGGCGACGGGCTGGAGCTGGACGGTGGGCGAGATGCGGTTGACTAGAAAGTTGGTGAGTCGAAGAAGCGCCGGCGCGTCCCACGAGGCCGAGAGCTTGGCCAGGATCTTGAGGGCGGTGGAGCGCTGACCGGCAAGGATGCCGCAGGCGCGATCGACTTCGGTCATACGGACCAGAGTGGCGAGAGCGTACTGCTGAAGAGCAAGCGAGGGGCGGGCGAGGGCGCGGATGAGCGAGGTGGCATAGCCGCCGTCGCAGAGGAACTTTGCGACCCGCGGTTGGCGGGCCATGCAGGCGAGGACCTTGGCGGCCTGCTCCTGCTCGCGACCGCTTGTGGTGAGCGAGTCGGCGACGATGCAGGCGTGGCGCTCTGTGGAGAACCAGTCAAAGGGCTCATCGTCTGCGCCTTCGATGAGTTTGTCGATGAGGCTGAGGAGGGCAGCCCGGAGCGAGGCGCCGACGGCAAAGGTGCCTGCGGCGGCAAAGCCGGCGGCCCAAGCCGAGGGCAGGTCGCGGGTGCCACGGAGGACGGCAAGACCGATGGGGGTGGAAGCGAGGTGCGAGAGGAGGACGACGGTGATGGCAACCACAGGCAGAGGAGCAGGCGATGTGGTGGTACCGAGCTGTCGGGTGAGCCAGGCAGCGAGCCGCGGCGAGTGGAATCGCTCCGGCGTGGCCCGGACCCGGACCTCCAGCTGGCGCATGCCCGAGACCTTGCTCTCCATGTCGGGCGCCGTCATGACCATGCGGAGGATACCCGAGAGCGACGCGTCCATGGCTGCTGTTGTGCAGGGAGCGGAAAAAAGTGGTGGAGCGGTGGAAAGGTGTGAAGGTGTGTGAAGGTGAGGTATGTGTGTGTGTGTGTGTGTGTGTGTGCGGGGGGTGCGGGTGGGTGGAGGGGGCATGAGTGTGTCGTGTCTGTCTCGGCGCTCGGCGCACGCCCCTACCGGTTTCGGCGATGGCTATGAAGGAGGCAGACGATGGTTCGGGGAGGAGGAAAAGTTGCTTCGCATGGTTGCCCGCTTGGTTGTTTGACATGTGTTTAGACGTTGGTGTCCATGGTGAGCGGAGTGGAAAAGGTCGGAGCCTTGGCCATGGAGACCGGGGCCGGGCCGGCGGCGATCTCATAGCCCTCAAAGGGAGCGGCAGACATGTCCGCCGAGGGGCCGGGGCCAGATCCGTCGCGGCGCTTGTTGAAGAGGGCGCGACGGATGTCTTCGGTGAGGTACTCGTGTTGCTGAATGTGCAGGAGCTGGCGGAGGAGCTCAAGCTGGAAGTCCTGCAGATCGCTGCGGTAGCGCTCGGCAAAGGTGAGGAGGGCACGGTGCCAGACCAGCGGCATCTCCTGGTCGACGTCACGGAAGGTAACGAAGAACTGGACGAGGGCGTCGACTACACGGAGCGGGAGGGCGTACTTTTGTCGACCAGGGTGTGGAGCATGATGGTGACCGGACCCGAGTAGGGAAGCTCCATCATGCGCAGCATGGCGGCGGCCGAATGAAGCATGGGGATGCGGGACTTCTTGACGACCGAGGCGACAATGAGGGCCTCGCGGACGGAGCAGCCCTCTTCCAGCAGCGGAAGGAGAAAGCCCTTGTAGAAGGCGGCAGGCTTGTAGAGCGCCTTCCGGAGTGCCTGGTACAGGTGGAAGTTGAGCTTGCGATGCTCCGAGATGTCCTCGCGGACGCAGGGGAGGAGGACAAGGTTGAAGAACCGCTGAGCCATCTTGGCGTTGAGGTTCGAGGCAAAGACCTTGACGGCTTGGTACATGGCGTGCTTGGACCACTCGGACGGGTTGGTGATGAACACAATGTCCTCCCAGTTCTCGAGCGCAGGGATGATCTTGAACGCCTTGGGCAGCTTGCCCGAGCGGTAGTCCTTGAGCACACGCCCGACAATGCGGTAGGCCTTGACTACCTTTTTCGGCAGCGAGGCCCCAAGGCGCTCACCGACGTCCACGGCCGAGCCGCCGAGCGTGATGGCGCCCTCGCGCTCGCGCAGCCGCGCCTCGATGATGTCGGCCAAGTTGCGGGCCGGGGTGGCGCGGGCGCCGGACGACCCGGCAGTAAACATCGAGAGCAGCCGCTCGTCAGCTGGCGAGAGCTTGTCCACGTCGTTGAGGTAGTTGTCTTCGTCCTCGGAGAAGACCGAGTCCTCGCCGTCCGACTCGTAGGCAAACATCTTGGGCTCGGGCAAGGGATCTTCCGGGAACTCGATCGCCGCCGACGAGCCGCGCTGCATCTGCTCCATCTCCTCCTCCCGCCGCTGGTCCTCAGCCTGCTTCATGATTCGCTTTGCCAGCGCCTCTTCCACATACGACTCGTTCTGTTCCTCCCCCACACATGCTCTCATGTGAGTCGACGCCGGTCAGCCCGCCTCTCCTACTTCCCCCCCCCCATCCAGGCCAATCCTCCCATCCCGCCACCCCGCGGCAACCCCGACCCGTCCAGAGGCATGCGAACGAGCATGGCATGCACCATGTCCTTAGGGATGTAGAGGGGGGATTCTAACCTACGTACCGTTTCGTTGGCCGCCTCCTTCTTGCGAATGCGGCGCTTGCGGCGCTTGCGTGTGGCCTTGGCGTCGCCAGTTCCTCCGCCCGTCGCCGCCGCCTCTTCGTCGTCCACAAGGATCTCGTCCTTGCGCAGCTGGGTAGCCAGCGGGTCGTGCCGGGCCTTCTCGCCCGCACGGTTGGCACGATTACGCGGCATGACGGCTTTGAGTGTCGGGCACGGCGTTGAGTGTGAGGGTGGGCGGAGGCCGGTGGCTGGCCGGTTGGCGTGCTGGCTGGGCCACAGGCAGGATGGAAGGCTGAGGCCCACTTGCTCAGTCGGCCCCCGCCACTCCGCCCCGCCACCACAGACTGGCTGCCGACAAGTCGGACTGACGGGAGAAGAGTGCGATCAGGATGATGTAGGGGTAGAGGTAAGGGAGGGAGGGGGGGGGGGGGGGGGGTGGTGGAAAGGACGGACGGATGGACGGACGGACGGATGGATGGATGGATGGAGGTATGGGTGTGTGGGTGGGTGGCTGTGGTGCTCGGAGATGGCCAGGGGCGGCAGTGGCGGTGGCGCCATGCGGCCGGTGGTGGTTGGTGACTGCTGGTGAGGCGAGGTAACTTGTCTTGTGGCTAGAGGCAGAGTGAAGGAAGGTACAGGTACAGGAAGAGTGTACATGTGGAGGAATACAGCAGTGGTGGCTTTGGTGGCTTTGGTGGCTCTGGTGGCTCTGGTGGCTCTGGTGGACGGCGCGGGCGAGGTGGGCGAGGTCGACGAGGCGGTGGCGGTCGTCAAGGGAATTGTTCATATGGTCGTCGATGTCGGCGTGTGGGGTGACGACAACGCACTGGTGGCCCAAGCGGTGGCAGTGGTGGAGAAGCAGTTGCGAGGGGCAGGATATGCGATGCGGGCACCGGTCGTGGCACCGTCTGACTCGCTGCTGGGAGTGCTGGCTGGCGTAGCCGATCGCGCAGCTGCCGAGCCGTTCCCGCCCGGCCCTCCGCTGGTGGACGACTGCGGCGACGAGCCGTGGCTTGCCGAAGCTCGATCTATGTCTGGTGCCTCCCGCTACCATCATGTGGTGGCGGTGGCAGGGCTTGACGCGGGCCACAGTGTGGCGGCGGCCGGATCGGAGGCGGTGGAGGTAGTTGCCGGCGCCCTGGCGGCGTCGGGCACCTCGCTTACGCTTGTGGTGGTGAGCGAGAGGGGAAGCTTGGTTGGGTTTGGCAATCCCGAGGCCGACAGTGTGTACAATGATCTGACACACTTGTCGCTCGGCGCCACGCTTGCGCAGGTGGTTGCCGCTCGCGAGCCGGACGAGCCGCTGTCGCTGCAGGAAGCATGCCTTGCTCGCGGAGTGTGGACCCGGACTCTCTCTCTGCGCACGCTGTGTGCGCTCGACGCCGAGCTGGACTCTGCCGCAAGTGCTGCTGAGCAGAGGACATCGACACAGGCCACAAGCAATGTGCTAGACGCGTACGGAATCGACGCCTCGCTGTGGGACGACGACGACGATGACGACGAGGACGACGCCGAGAACGCCGAGGCAGAGGGCGGCGGAGCCGGTGCCGGCGGCCGCGACTCGACGGCGGCTCTGCGCTTCACGTCGCTCGAGCTTCCTGCCCCGCCTGGCAGGATGGACCAGGTCCTGGTCCCGCCGCCGGATGTGACGAAGCTGCCGTGCCTAGGGCACATGGTCGAGGCTCATTACCCGGCAGGGTTTGGGGCCAACGCAACGGAGCATCCGCAGTGGGACGACGTGCACCCGACGCTCACGCGTGAGGCGTTTGCATCTGAGCTTGCCAGCCGGCGCGGCGGGCCGAGCCGGCTCCGTCCGCTCCTCCTCACCTCGGCGCGGGCGCACTCGTACGGCAAGGACGAACACTCGGCGCGGCGGAGTGTGCCGGTCCTACAGTGGCATCCGGACGAGCCGTTTGCGGCCGAGTTTGTCCGCGGCTCGCATCCGGTCATCCTGCGCGGGACAGTGGCTGCACGGTGGGCAGGTGTGCGCAAGTGGAACGCAGAGTATCTCGGCGGGCGCGAGGACGCCCGGCCGATGCGCCAAGTCAAGATTCACCGCGGCGCAGCCTGCAACGACGTCGCCGACGGCAGCGGCGACTTTAAGTTCTACGACGTCGACTTGAAGCAGTCGATGGCGCAACTGCGCACGCTCAATCTGCTGACCGAGTACGAGGCTGTCAACTACACAGGGACGGACGGGGCGAGCCGGTTCTGGAGCGATGTCTTTGACCCGCCGGGTAACCAGCAGCTGCAACACTTTGCGGAAATGGATCCGCAGCTTGTTGACGACGTCCAACCGAACGAGCTGGTCTTCCGAACGAGGGCCGACGCCGCGCGGTTCATGCAGTACTTTTGGATCGGGTCGCACAGGACGGCGACGCATCTCCACTACGACATGGACTACAACTACTACGCGCAAGTGACGGGGAACAAGACCTTTTTCATGTTTCCTGACTACAGCCACAGTAGCATGCATCCGTATCCACGGATCCACCCGTTGTGGCACAAGTCGCAGGTAGACTTTGACGCACCGGATCTGGCCACGTTTCCAGACTTTGCACCAAACACGGTGGTGTACGAGGCCAAGCTTCAGGCCGGCGACGTGCTTTTTGTGCCGCCGTACTGGTGGCACCACGTTGTCTCGCACGCACAGTCGGTCTCGCTGGCGTCGTTCTCGCGAATGACTGAGACGTATGAGGTGATGAACCGGGTGTACGGGCTGCGGCTACCGATCGACGATGCACGGGCCAAGGCCAAGCCTGGCGTGCGAGCGCGTGTGGCGGTGGCACTTGTGCGGTCGCTCGTCGAGGCTGTGGTGGGTCCGGGGCGTGCGGGTCCGTGGGCGCGGGCGCTGGTGGCGTCGCGATACCACGCGTTTGCGCCCGACTTTTGGGCGGCCGGCGGATCGGCGGCGCCGACCGCAGAGCTGTGCGGCGAGAGCGAGTTGCTGCCGCGGTGGGCGGAGGCAGATATCGAGTCTGTGGCGAGCGAGGTAGCGACGCTGGTGTGGCACCTCGATCCTGTGCCGCGCGACGTGCTGTTTGGCGAGTTTGTGGAGGAGGTTGTGGCGTCCGCGGTTCATGTGGCGCACGTGAGCGCGTTCTTCTCGCGGTGCGTGGCGCGTTGACCGCTGCCGGCTCGGGGCTGAGCACGTAGCGAGAGCGTCGCGTGTTACTTAGGTGCTGCGTCAACAGGGCAGCTTACTTAGCGGGAGATGGGAGGAGTAGAGGTCGATTAGGCCTCGGCGTCCATGGCGGCCTTCATCCGGGTAAAGACAGCGCGCATGGCGTCATGGACCTCGGGAATGTCGGGGTAGATGGCGGTGAGCTTGGAGGTGTCAAGGGTGTTGTTGGAGCGCTTGCAGGCGAGAATGGAGTTGCACTCGTCGACGGTAAAGTTCTTGTAGGTGAAGGTCGGGTCGACGATCTCGGCGTAGAGGTCAAGGACCTCGTTGTGGGAGATAGCGCCCGGGTTGGTAAAGTTGAAGACGCCGGCGAGACCCTTCTCGATCATGTCGATGGAGACCGGGAGTAGGTCGTGCAGGATAGTCATCGAGTTGGGCACGTTGACGACCTTCTCGTACTTTGAGATCTTGGTGACAAACGACCGCGGGTGGAGATCGTCCGAGATGGGCATGCGGAGGCGAAGAACAAGGACGTTCTCGTACAGGCGCAGGTACTTTTCGACAACAGCCTTGGTCTCTGAGTAGAACGAGCCGTCAAAGTTGGGCTCGTCGTCCTCGGTAAAGCCCGACGAGCCGATGGGGTGGGCGTCGTCGTAGTAGTAGATGCACCCGGTGGCAAACATGGCACAGGGGATGGAGCGCTCGCGGGTGAGGTCAGCAAGGAGCAGTGTGCCTGCGACATTGACCCGGAGCACATCATGCTTGTGCGACTCGCACCAGTCCACGTTCGGCCGGCCGGTCAGCCCGGCAGCGTTGAGCACATACTTGGGCTGCACAGCATCGAGCTCGGCCGCCACCGCCTCACGGTTCTCCAGCCGCGACTCGGCAGCATGGACCGACTTGCCCTGCTCCTTCAGCAGCTCAATGAGCTTGCCACCAATCCACCCGGTCTTCCCAAACACCATGTAGTCGGCTTGAGTTGTCTCCGCCTGCACGTTCTCCGCCATAGCCCGTGGTGAGTCCAACTCTCAGCCCCCCCTCCACCGCCTTGGTGCTGTGGCCGTGTGCAGAGAGTGCGGTAGCGATCCCTCGCTCCGCCCCCCCCCCCCCCCCCCCGCCCCCGCCCTCGACCCCAACAACAAACAAAGCCGCCAATTGTGGCCCCCCCTTTCCCTAGCACGCCATTGCTGTCATTGCCATCATCGTCTTCTGTTGAATGCCTACCATGATATATGTCTGTTGTCAAGTGGTGGTGTTGACCCTCTGCCCAGGCCCCTCCCCCCCCCTCCCCCCCCACGCCCCTTCCACCGAGAGGGTGTGACGCGACCTGGCGAACGACAGTCGAGGGAATTTCCCCACCGAGTGACAATGCCCAATTCGCGGGTGGGCAGAGAGTCAGACAATGCGGGTCGGGCAGGTAATGGCATAGGTTTGGCGGTATCAATGACATGGCCATGACCAGGCCGTGGTTGCACCTGAGCGGGGCCTGTGGTGTGTGATTGTGTGTGTGATGGCATGGCTCCTTTGATCGCTGTTGGTGGTGAGTGGGTGGCGGAGATGGCGCTGTTGGGAGGCAGCTGGTGGCGGCGGCGGCGGGCCGAATTGGCCGAATGAGCTTCTTCGCCAGCGCGCGCCCAACCACCGACGACCACGGCGACAGCCCGCGAGACTAACTGACTAACTTACCGCCTTTGACCTCTGTCTGTGGTGTGTGTCACTTGACTCGGTTCTGCACCAGCCACCCACACATTCAGAGTGCTGTAGACATGGCTGACAACTGGGGCTCGTGGGAGACCGGGGCGGGCTGGGTGACGCCCAGCCAGTCGGCAACACCTGCTGCTGCTGCAGCTGCGCCGCCGGCGAGCGACGGGTGGACGACTCCTGCTGCAGCGGTGCCGGCTACCGTACAAAGATCGGGTGCGCCGACTGCAGTGGGTGCGGCAGCTGAATGGGGCGCGGCTGAAGGAGGCTGGTCGACGGCGACGCCTGTGGCATCAGCGACAACGACGGCGACGGGGGGAACGCCGGCGATGGGCGGGTGGCAAGCAACGACGACTGAGGCACCCGTGCCGACGAGCCAGAGCCAGGACGCTGGGTGGGGGATGGCCACACCAACGGCGGCGGCTCGCCCGTCGGCCGAGCCCAAGAGTCGGGCCCCGAGCCTGCCCGAACCGGCGGTGGCGGCCGAGCCGGCGGCGGCCGAGCCGGCGGCGACGATCGATGTCGCCGGCTTCCAAGCCCTTGCCGCGGCGGCACGGCCTCAGACCCGGACGCGCGCCGTGCGCGAGGTGGTGCGTGCGATGCGTGCGCTGGCCAAGGGCGGAAAGAGAGCGCTCGCTGCGCCGAACAAGGTTCTGGAGCTTAGGCTAGCGGTCGGCGCGCTGCCGCCGAGCTCGACGCGGAGCGAGCTGGTGGCTGCGGTCGAGGTGCTGGATGTGGCTGCGGTTCGTGCGTTTGCGGCAGCCGAGTCTGAGGACGAGGGCTTGGAGCTGCCTGTGGCGGCATGCGAGCGTGTAGCTGCACTTGTGGCTGCACTGTGAGAGGTTTAGAGTCTGGCCTCGCTCGGCGCGTCCGGCTTGGGCGGAATTGGAGGCGCGCCGGTGGGCAGCGAGGCAGGAGCTGCAGGGGAAGGAGGAGGCGCGGCGGCAAAGTAGCCGCGGCGGCCGGACGTGGGGGTCGGCGGCATGCCGACGCCTGAAGCGCCCGTCGAGCCTGTGGACGAGTCCGAGTTGTACCGGTGGTGGCGCTGCGGAGAGCGGAGCTTGGGGGTGGTCGGCGTGGCGAGCGGCGAGGGCGTGGTGAGCGAGCCGGTGGACGATATCAGTTCGCCCGAGACGTTGACCGAGAGGTTCTTGCCCTTGCGCTTGGAAAAAGTGGCCATGTTGTGCGCCAGATCGTCGTCAGTCGACGAGAGTGTAGCGATGGAGCCCGTCGAGTTGAGCCGGATGGGGACAGGCGGGCGGGAAGCGGCGGCAGAAGACGAGGCGCCGACACCCTTACCTGGCGAGCTGAGGTCGACCGAGCCGTCATCGACGGGCGAGGAGGCGACGGCGACGGCGGCGGCGACAACGTCGTCAAGCTCGCCAGAGTAGAGCTGCTGGATCCGGTCGGCGCCGACAACCCGCACCGGCCCACCGTCCGAGTTGATGGAGCCAAAGTCCAAGGCCGGCCCAAAGCCGTCGCCGCGGCCGTACATGATGTCTTCGACGGTGACCTGGAGCGAGGCGTGGAGTTTGGCGCGGCGGGCGTCGTCGGCGGCGGCGTCGGCTTGCTTCTTCAGCCGGGCCTCGCGCTGGAACGCGTCCTCGGAGCAACAAAGCCGCTTGAGCCGCGACGCAAGAAGGCCGAGACCAAAGCAGACCCCGGTGGCGAGCGCAATGGCAATGAACAGCTCGCGGTAGTTGAAGCCAGGGCAGTGCTTGGGAAGAAGAGTGATGTCGTTACCGGGGCAGGTGATCGACGCCGACGGCGAGGCAAAAGTGCACGTGTCGTCGCCCTTGCACCACACGCATCCCGCGTCGACGCACGACTTGCATGTCCCGTAGTACGGGCATGCCGTGGGAACTTGCTGTACAAGCGAGACCCGGCCGACGGAGAAGCCGTCGGGCGCAAATGGTGAGGAGATGAGCAACGCCGAGTGGGTCTGGTTCGACACGAACCCGGCGTAGGCCATCGAGTAGCCAAACCCGGCCTGGCTCCGCGCGCCATGGAGCACCGCGTTGGCCTGCTTGGTCGTCAGCCGGATCTGCGGGTGGTCGGACGAGACGTTGAGGCCATGGAAAATGACGAGTTTGCCGCGGAGTCGGCCGTAGTGCGGCATGGCGAGGACCAGATCGTTGATGCCGTCCGGGTTGAGCGACGGGACACCGAGCACGCCGCCGGCGACCATTTCGTTGCGCTCGACACCGGCAATGATGACATTGGCGGTCTCGCGAGTGTAAGGATCGTCGGCGGCGCGCGCCGAGCCGAATGGGCCCCAGAAGACGTACACCTCGCCGCGCATGACGTCGTCCGGATCCGCGTCGTTAAACGTCGGGTATTGGTAGCAGGCAATAATGACGTCGTTCTCGCCATCGCCGTTAAAGTCGACGACGTCGATGGCGTTGGCAAAGCCGTTGGGAATCATGAGCGTGATGTTTCCGCCACTCGGGACGGGAAAGACAGTTGAGATGAGCGGCCCCACAAACTGGGCCGAGATGCGGCCGCCGGCGTGCAAATCGTCGAAAATAAGCACCCGGCCCGCCGCTGAGCCATAGCCCGGCTCGGCAACGATGAGCTCATCGCCGGGCACGCCGTTGACGTCTGCACACCGCAGCGTGTCGGAAAACTTCGCGTCGACAATGGTGCCTTCGAGCGCGAGGCTCGCATCGGCCACCGAGTACTGGGTCCCTGTCAGCGGCCCGGTATACACAAAGATGGCGCCCTCCTTGGTGTCGGTGCCCGAGACATTGAACGTTGGGTCGCCGATCACCAGATCCATGCCGGGCACCGAGTCGACCTCGCACACAACAATGGCGTGGCCAAACGTCGAGCCTGTCGTCAACGGATCTCCGTTGAGCACAATGTCTGCGTCAGCGAGCGTGAGGTTGACCTTGCGCGCGCTCCCGTCCGGAGCCTTAGTGAACGGCCCAAAGAACACGTACACGTATGCTGTAATCGTCACCTGCGACGACATGATCAGATCGTCGTAGCCGTCGTGATTGACGTCGCCGGTCACCACCAGCTCGCCAAACCGAGCATGGTACGATCCGTTCACGCCCACCTTTGGCTGGAAAGAGAAGTCATAGTCGTCTGCCGAGGCCACCGCATCGAGTGGGCCAAGGTAGAGTGCCACAGGCCCTACATGCTTGGCCTCACGCGATGGCGATCCGTACTGCCGTGTAATCATGTCGGCGTTTCCATCGTTGTTGATGTCCTTGGCGTCAAAGACTTCGCGGCCAAACTGATTGTCTAACCTCCCCTCCCCCCGGAGTCCCAAAGTCATCATCATCATCACCAGTCAGTCCCATTCACACCATCACCAGGGCGACGCCATCAACCAAATGATGTCGCCATGTCGCCAGGTCACGCGGCAGCTATGGCCAGCCAGGCCCCCCCCCCCTCCCCCCTCCCTTCCCTTTGGTCCCCCATCCCCACCCCCTGCAACCTTCTCTTACCCCCCCCCCCCTCTCCTACCCCCTTCCTCTCCCCCCATTTGATGACAGCAATATGCACTGTGTGTGTGTGTGTCAAAGGGGGGGGGCAGGTTTCGGGTCCGGGTGATGATGGCACGCAGCACGTGCGAGTTTGAATTAGAAGCTTGCCGCAGCCATGGCTGGAGACGAGGTAGGGGATAGTGACGTACGGCCAGGAGGTCCAGGGATGATGTGATCTGTCTGCAGGCCGTAGAAGAGGCCGCGTCCATTGACGGCTATGGCTAGGATGACAACCAGTGCCAGTGAGTACACCAGCCGGAGCATGGTGCCGAGACAAGCGTGCAGGTATGGGTCGAGGTCGAGAGCGGATTGCGGAGGCATGGAAGCCGCAGCACGAGCCTGGCTGAATGCGGCGAGCGCCAGTTTGGAAGGAGAGGGAGCTGGTGTTCATTGTTGAAGAGCGCCTCGACCGATTATCCGATCTTGACCACCGAGTCCGAGACAAAGGTGTACTCGGGGATCTCGAGGTTGCGCGGAGCCGGGCCCTTGCGGATGCGACCGGAGCCGTCGTAGTGCGAGCCGTGGCAAGGGCAGAAGTAGCCGTTGTAGTCGCCCTGGCCGGCGATGGGCACGCAGCCGAGATGGGTGCAGATGGCAAGGAGGACGAGCCACTCGGGGCGGCCCGGGGCGTGGCGGATGGCATCGGTTTCCGGGTCGCGGAGCGTCGACGTGTCGAGCGCACCCTCGCGGTCAATGTCAGCCTTGGTCCGGTGCTTGATGAACACCGGCTTGCCGCGCCACTTGACGACGACAGACTTGCCCTCGGGGATCGACGCGACGTCAACCTCGACCGACGACAGCGCCAGAACATCCGCAGACGCAGACATCGTCGAAACAAAGTCCACAACCATAGTCTTGGCCATCGTCGCAGCCACAAACCCGGTCGCGCCCACCATCATGTACGCGTAGGCGCGCGACGACTCCGGCGTCTCGCCCTTGGCCTTGTACTTTCCAAAGTCCGGGCCCGTAGTCGGCATGCCCGACGCGTGCCGGACCAGAGCCGACGGCGACGAGAACGCTATTCTCCCGCAACGTCCACGAGCCAATCCATGCCCCCCCCCCATCATATCGTCGTCGTCAGTATCCGCGAGTCATCGCCAACCACCGCGCCAGTCGGTCCACAGCGTGTTGTTCCACATATACTCGGTGAGTACCCATCCATGTCACGCCCACCACTTGCCCCCTTCCTCCCGCTTGCATTTGTTGCCGAGCAACTTGCCTCCACACGATATTTCCCCCTCCATATCTCACACCCAAAGCCCATGTCCGCCGTTATGCGGGACGCCACCGCTGAGCGGCAGCGCCGCCTCGTCGCGCATCCAATTTTTTGCCGGCCGAAGCTTGTCGGGGCGAAGCATAAGGAGCGCATGGGGGCGCGAGGACGGCCCAGGGATAGCAGAGTGGAGTGTGTAGAGTGTGGAGGAAGTCATGGCATGTGTGGTGCATGGTAGCAGGCGCTCGACGCTGCGGTAGCTCCTGCCGCCGCCGCGGAACTGGCCAGCGGGCGGGCGGGAGGGCCAGCGCGTCAGCAGCCGAGCGCTCGGTGGTGTAGGGCGTACCGTCAAGGGCCGGCGCAGCGGCACGCAGGGCCGGAGCAGCAGCAGCAGACTTGGCGTTGGACTCGTCGTTGGACGAGGAAGAAGCAGGCGTGCCCATGAGCAGGGCAGGCGCCGCCTTGGGCACAACCACCCGCGCAGACTTGAGCGCGCTGGGAACAAGCAGTCGCAGCATGAGTGCCGAGCGAGAGAGAGATTCGCCCGTCTCTGACGACGATACCGGCCGCCATTCAATTGTTGCATTCATCAATCATAGCGTCAGCCCCGTCGCAACCCCCCCACCCCCCCCCCCCCCCCCCGCCTCCTCCCCCACGACGATCGAGACCCTTCTGCCCTCACAACAACGGTTCAACAACCGCATCCCCTCCCCCTTCCCCACCACCACGGCTCCCGTTCTCTCCCCATAATCCGTCATCAACATCATCACAGCAACTGCGGGCAAATTCCCCCCTCCCCGCCCCCCCAAACCGCCAAAGCCACCGCAGTCGCCAACCGATCACGATCAGCTGTGCTGCCGGCGCCCTCCCCGGCTCCGCACTTGGAGACGTCTGGCACCACCGCTCGCGTGACCTTCTTCCTCCCCCTGCCTTGCACAGAGACTACAACTAGTTTGTAAGATCCAAGCGCATGCTGCCTGCTCAGTTCTTCTCCGCAGAGGCCCTGGAGGCGGCATCTTTCGTGCCGCCACCGCCGCTGCCGGCCCATGCAACGGCGCCGCTGGCGTCGGCCGCCTCCAAGTCGGAGCTTCACACCGTGTCGGGTTGGAAGAATGGCTCTGCAGCTCCATGGTGGGAGCCTGAAGCTGTGGCTACCAAGCTTCTTGCGGCCTCGGGCCCGCCATACTCGCCGCAGACCTCGCTCCACTGGGCCGCCGCCTGTGTTCTCTCGGCGCAGGTGGCTGCGGGGCTCGACCCGCCGGCCGCCGTCGCGGTCCCGGCCTACCATCTTGCAGCGGCAGCGGCTGCGCTTGCCCGTCTTGACGGCTGGCAACCCCCCATGGACTCGGACATTCTCCAGGGCGTGCACACGTACTACGACGCTGCGGCCGACTTGCTGGATCTGCCAGCCGTTGTCTCGCCCTGGCGCGAGCGCCTCCACTGGGCGCTTCGTCTCGCCAAGCACGCGCTCACTGGCGCGGACTCGGTCGACGCCCTGCTTTCTGCGCTCCGAAACCTCGCAGCTGCAGCTGCTGGCACCCTTGCAGCTGCTGCCACGCCCGAGGAGCTCGCGCCACTGGGCTCGCAGACTGCCAAGGCTGTCCGCGCCCTCCAGCACTGCGCCGGCGCGGCGCTCTTCTCGGCCTCTCTTCTCGGCGAGTGGGTCGGCTACGATGACTCGGGTCGCCCTATCCGCGATGCTGCCCGTGAGGCTTCAGCCAACGCCCAGCGTTCTGTCGCGGCCGTTGCTGGCTGGACCCGAGCCTTTGTCGACGCACTTGCCGTCCACGCTGTCGTGACCACCAAGTCTGAGAAGGCTACAGTGGTCAGCCACGCTCAGAACGCGCTGACCGGGCTCACCGAAGCCGTCGATGCCCTCGCTCTCGCCGCCGTTCATGTCGTCGAGCGGGCTGGCGTCTCGCATCCGGCCGGCCCAGAGGTGGTCGGCCTCGCCCGCGAGCTGCCGAACCACGTTGCCGTCCTCAAGGAGGCGACGCTGTTCTCGACCCCGAGCACCACCTCGACCGCCTCGTCTGCCGCTCGCGCCTTTGCCCGCGCCCTCGATGCTGTCATTGCCCAGGTCGCTGTTCTCGCCATCGAGGCCGACCTCGCCAACGCCCCCGGCCTCACCGCCCTCTCGTTCCCGCCACAGCACTCGCCGTGGGCCAACGCAGTTGTTCCGTTCTCGCAAGCGGCGTGGAAGCTGACGCCTGCCATCCTTGACGGCGCCAACGACATCAAAGTCGCCTGGCCAGACAGCGTGGCGCACCTGTCCAACACCTCGGGCGGAGGGAACGCGTCCGACTCGGACATCGACGACGTCGACGAATCGTCGGCAAGCACCCGCCCAGCGTCGGCCGCTGGCGCTCGCCCTGGTTCCGATTCGCGCCCGCTCGACATGGGCGACATTCACATTGATGTCGGTGGAAGCCAGCCGTCAAGCACTCCTTTGCACCCACCCAAGGCCAAGGAGGTGGCGCCCAAGCCTCTCACCGCCGCAGCTCTGGAGCCTGCGGCGTCAGGTCCGCACCCACGCCTCGAGCCAGTCAAGGCCGGCTCGTACAACGAGGTCTTTGAGGCCATTGTCGGCGTCACCAAGTCGATGATTGCCGAGTACAAGGCGCTCAAAGAGTCGCAAGCCAAGGGCAGCGCCGGCAAGATGCGGCTCGAGCTCTCGAGCGCAATCAAGAAGGCAGCCCGTGGCGTCAAGACACTGGCAGTCTCGGGCGGCGTCCCGGACTCACTCGCCGACGCGCTGCCGGCTTTTCTCGCCAGCATCGAGATGCTGCAGAGCGACCTCGCGTCGCTTGCTGACCAGCTGCGGGTCTTTGACGAGCCGTCGGCCGACGCGTTGCTCACCTACGCCTCGGCCGTCGACGTTGCCGGCCACAAGCTTGCCCGTGCTCTCGAGCCCGTCCGCGACGTCGGCGAGTCGTCGCTCGGCAACGCGACGGTGACTGGACGCGTTGTCAAGTACGGCGTCCAGCTCTGCTCGGCACTCAACGGGCTGCTGGGTCCCGGGCGCGACCTTGTTATACATGTGCAGACCATTGCCGCCTCGCGCGCCGCCTCGCGCACCGCCACCGCCGCCACCGCGCTCCCGGTCACTGCGCCGCATGGCGCCTCGGTCTCGGCAACGAGCCCAATGGGGCTCATTGCCACCGGCAGCGCCACCGGCATCGGTCCGCGCCTTCCAGTCTCGGCCGCGGCCGAGCTTCACAAGCAGGTCATCCACTCGATCGAACAGCTCGCACGGTTTCTCGCCGCACGATACAAACTGGTCAAGGAGGCTGCAAGCGGTCCGGCCCATCCCATGCTCAGCCCACGTGACATGGACAAGCTCTCCAAGGCGTTTAAGCACATTTCGCGGACCGTCCACGCTCTGTGGAAAGAACTCAAAGACGGCGAGCTGCCGGCTGTGCCGCGCCTGCGCCTGCTGATGGAGCACCTTCTCGGCGCCCTGGAGGAGCTCCGCCTCGCTGCGCTCCACCTCCACACCGTCACCGCCGTCGAGAGCTCGAACACCGACGCCCACGCAGCCGCCCTCGCCTCGGCCGCGGCTCTTGTTTTCGAGCACTACGCCGCGCTGTACTCGGAGGATCCAGCTCCGTTCGACAAGGCAGTCTCGGTGGCCTTTGCCATCACTGCCGCCACCGCCAACGCTGCCTGTCAGCTCTTGCTCGCCCCGAGTGACGACGGCGTGACTTCGTTCAAGGCTCATCCGGTGACCGACCCGCAGGCTGCGTACGACGCGCCTGTCACCGTGCCGTACATTTACCTCGGCTCGTTTGCGGCATCGGCCGAGGCCTCGGCGCTCTCGCCCGAGACTGGCTCCGGTGCCGCTCCAGTGCCGAGCGCCCACAACATGGCGTACAACTCGTTCACCGGCCTTGCCGAGTCGTGCAACGCCACGCTTGAGCTCCTACGCTCGGCCGGCTCGTTCTCGGCCCAGCAATCGCTTTGCTCGCAGCTGGCTGTCATTCTCGAGCCAGCGCAGCGGGCGTTTGCTCAGCTGACCAACACTCACGGGGTCTTGGGCAGCCAGTTTGGATCCGCCGCAGCCGACGTCGGCAATGCCGCGCTCACTCTCGCGGCCTTTCTCACCTTTGTGGTCTCGCAAGGCCTCGCCGAGCCGGCGTCGCAGCCAAACCTTGAGCGGCTGCACTTGGCGCTCCGCGCTGCGACCGCCAGCTATATGGACGATGTCAGCGTTCGGCTCGACTCGACCACTTCGGGCGAGCCAGGCATCGAAGGTGGGCCGCGGTATGTGTCACCGGATGAGGGTGACGGTGCAGGCGCCGATGAGTCGGGTAGCGCTCGTGAGATGGCTGGAGCAGCGAACCCGGTTGCCCACATTGCCACCATCGACGCCTTTGTCGCCGCTTTCGGCGAGGCCATCACTGTCGCCACGCTGGAGGCCTTTCAGGCCGACTGCAAGCTGGCAAGCGCGCTGCGGCTCTCTGAGCCGCTTGTCACCGCATACACAACCTCATTGGCGAGCGCCATATCCGCGGTCGACGAGTGCGTTAAGCGCGTCGACTCGGAGACCCAGGCGATCGACCCGGACATCGAAGAGCCGCCGAGCTCCGAGCTTGTCACCCCGGTCACGACCGGATATCGCGCGTTTCTGGTCAAGGTGCGCAACGCCTTGCAAATGCTCGCCAACACCAATGGCAATTACGTACAGGTACCTGCCGCATCGGCGGCGCTCGTAACCGAGCTGGAGGGCGTGCAGGCGACGGTCGAGTCGACACTCGGCGCGCTGGGCTCGTTCTCGTCGGCATCGACATCGAACCTCGGCTCCGAGGCGCGGCAGTTGCGGCAGGCGACCGTGGCCATGACGTCGTCGGGCCAGGCCTTTGTCCGCGCCCCGCAGAACGCGGATCGCCAGCGCGATCATGGGTCGGCGGTTGTTGCGCTCGCCAGTGCGCTCGCGGCACTGCTCGGCTCGCTGACGACAGTGACGCTCGAGGTGTCGCGGGCCTCGGGGCCGTCACAAGACCACTTTCTGGAGGCGTACACTGAACTCGGCGATGCGGGCGCGAGGCTGGCGTCGATGGCCAAAGAGATCAACAGGCTCGACTCGGCCCGCGGCGGCGGGCCCAAGTCCAAGACCTGGTCGCACAAGCTCTGCGTCACGCTGCACCATGTGGCCAAGGCTGCGCGCAACGCGTCTGCGACCGCGAACGACCCGTCTGCAGTTGCCACCAATCTCTCTTCGGTGGCGCAGGCGCTGCAAGGCATGACCGCCAAGTACTCGCGCCTCCTCTCGCGCATGTGTGCGGTCCCGGTGGCTGGCTCGGTTGCCAAGGCCTCGACGCTGCTCTCGTCAGCTTCGGACGTTCTCACCGATGGCCTCGCCAAGTACGAAGAGTCGCTGCAGACGCTCGAGGCGGCTGCGACTGACGCGTCGATTCAGGGCACCCACGCTCGGCGCACTACCGAGCTCTCGCTGGCTCTCCTCGACACCGCCCAGTGCGCCCGCGACCTGGCAACGCTCCTCGACTCGCCGCCCAACGAGTCGCCGGCAAGCTCAGCACGGAGCTGCGAAGGCGCCAGTGATGGCGGAGTCGAGCCGCTTCCGCCCGCGCCCGGCCCAGCCGTCAACCTGGGCCGTACGTTCTCGAGCCGGCTGAACGCCGGCCCGTCTGCGGCCGACCTCGGGCCAGACGCGTTTTGCAACTCGCCTATTGTCGGCCCAGCGTACTCGGACCTGTTCCAGGCTGCGGTTGCTCTCCTCCAGTACGAGCGATCGCTGGCCGAGACGGGGCTCTCGTCATCGGCGGTTTCGGCACTCCTCGAAGTTGTCGCCTCGCTCAAGGCCATTGCGTCGGCGGCGACGGTCGAAGACGCCCAGTCGGTCAACGCCGAGCGGCTCAAGTTCCAGCTGCCGGAAATGCTCGACGTCCTGCGCGGGTTGGTCCGCGAGCGTGCTGGCATTGACGATGAAGGCGACGAGGTGAGTGACGCCGAGACCGCCAGTCTGCTGCGTAGCATCGAGGACATCGAGCACGCCGCGGCACGGTTCACCGTCTCACTCAACCGCATCGGCGCCACCGACGACGCGCTTGACACCCACGCGTCGGACGCCGCGGTGCTTGCCGAGCAAGTCCGCCGCGTCGTCGGTGCCGTCACCGACCTCTTCTACGAGGGGCCCGGTGGCGGCCGATCCGGCTCGGTCCGCGGCGGCAACCGGTTTGACGACCTGCACGCCCTTGCTGAGTTCCTCATCAAGCGCTCTCGGGCGCGGGACGCCGGTGATCCTGCAGTTTACTCGCGGCGGCTGGCGAAGATTGAGGACGACCTCGCCGAGCTCCTCGAGGTCCTTGTCAAGCAGGCGGACCTGGCGGCTGAGGCGCGGATCGAGCTCGCTCCGACTCGCGAGGCGTGCCAGGGCCTCGTGTCGGCAGCCGATGTGCTCAAGTCGATCGCCACCGCGACCGCCCGTCGCATCTCCGACTCGGGTGATTCGGGTGAGGCGCTCGCAGCTCGGATCCAGCCGCTGGCGTCCAAGGTGGTGACGAGCGCAGCAGACTTGGCTGATCGCCTCGCGCGGCTGACATCAGGCGGCGAGCGCGAGGCAACTGGCGCCTGGCGCGAGCTTCTATACGGGGCCAACTCGGTCTCGCTCCACATCCTCACTCTGCTGGAGAGTCTCGAGTCTGCCAGCGGCGACCATGGCGATGATGCGTCGGTGCTGGTGCCCGCCGGCGCGGCCGATGCGGCAGTTGATGACGCCGGCGACAGCCCCGCCGGCGAGACTGGGTCGGGTGGCAAGGCTTGCTGCATTATCTTGTGAACAAACGCTGATGTAGCGCAACGTGCGGTGACGTGGGACTGGTATCGCTGGGCGGCTACGTAAAGTAGTCACGGAGAAGCGCGAGCGCCACACCGTTGGTCCACCCAAAGCCGGTGGCCACGGTGTACTCGCCTCCTCCGCCGGGCTTGCCAAACTTGAGCACGTTGTACTTTTCCCACATCAGGCCGGTCGAGTTGTACGCCGCATAGTTGGAGGCGAGCCAAGTTTTGGCGAGCTGGGTGGCGAGGCTCGCCTCGCCAAGTGCCTCGAGGGCATAGATCGAGAAGAACTGCATCGGCGCCCATGCGTTAGGCATGTCCCACTGCTGGCCCGAGGTGGCCAGCGACGTAGGGATGCCGGCGGCAAAGTCGAGGACGCCGAGTCCCTGCAGCGCGTCGCGGATCTGCGCGCTTCGGCTCGCGTTGCCGGAAGCAAGACCTGCCCAAATTGGGATCATCGACGCTACGTAAAAGTCCGAGTGTGGCGGCACACCGTTGGTCCACCCAAAGCCGGTGGCCACGGTGTACTCGCCTCCTCCGCCGGGCTTGCCAAACTTGAGCACGTTGTACTTTTCCCACATCAGGCCGGTCGAGTTGTACGCCGCATAGTTGGAGGCGAGCCAAGTTTTGGCGAGCTGGGTGGCGAGGCTCGCCTCGCCAAGTGCCTCGAGGGCATAGATCGAGAAGAACTGCATCGGCGCCCATGCGTTAGGCATGTCCCACTGCTGGCCTGAGGTGGCCAGCGACGTAGGGATGCCGGCGGCAAAGTCGAGGACGCCGAGTCCCTGCAGCGCGTCGCGGATCTGCGCGCTTCGGCTCGCGTTGCCGGAAGCAAGACCTGCCCAAATTGGGATCATCGACGCTACGTAAAAGTCCGAGTGTGGCGGTTGCACCTGGCTTGCGGCCGAGACATTATAGTCAACGTACTGGCCAGCAGCCTCGTTCCAGAAAAATGCATCAAAGGCCTGCGCACGGCGATTGGCTGCGGCCGCGTACTTGGCCGCGTCCGACGACCGGCCGAGCACAGTAGCGAGCCTCGCCAGGGTAGTCTCGGTCTGGAAAAGGAACGCGTTGAGATCAACAGGCGCGAGCGACGAGACGCAGATCGACGAGATGTCCGAGCCCGTGGCGAACCAACGGGTGGAAAAGTCCCATCCAGTCTCCGCACCAGCGGCAATCTGCGCGTAGAGGCACGCAGCGTCGACAGGGCCCATACCCTGGGCATGCTGGAGGTCCTCGACATAGCCCTCGGGGCGCGGCATGCCGACTTTGGGCCGGTAGATGTTGAGCATCTCGCCTGACGACGTGGTTACGACCCGCTCCGTCATCCACCAGCCGTACTCTTTCGCGATGAGCGGGAAGAGCGTCGAGACAAGGCCCAAGTCGTGGGTGGCATCGTAGTACTCGGCAACCATGAGCGCAAAGAGCGGCGGCTGGGAGCGATCGATGTAGTAGCGTCGCCCGCCGTTGGGCACAAAGCCAAAGGTCTCAACCATGGTGCCAAAGTTCTCGAGCATGCCCGCCACCGTCTTGGTCAGGCCGCACTCGAGCAGGCCGCGGAGGATCCAGAACGTGTCCCAGTTGTACCACTCGCGGAAGCGGCCGCCAGGCACAACAAACCCGTTGGGGACGTAGAGCAGCGAGTGGGCGTCGGGCCGGTCCTCGACATCGGCGACAACCTTGCGGCCGAGAGTGTGCCAAAGCGCGTTGAGATCAGCCGCCCATGCGCCGTAGCTTGGCGAGCGGGCAGCGACTGCGGCAACCAGCGGCGGGTGCGGCTGCCAGTCAGGTGGGAGCCAGGCCTCGAGGTCCGACCCAGGCTCGTCATAGTGGGCGAGGTAGATAGCATGGAGTACGGATGCGTTGGCCTTCTGACTTGGGCTCAGTGCGTCGAACACCCCCAGCACGTCCGCGGGCGTGACTCCAGGCAGCAGCGGCGCATCTACAAAAGTCTTCGAATCGTTGAACAGTCCCGAGAGCTGGAAGGCATGGAGCAGCGGGCCGGAGCAGAAGAGCGCCGAGTCGCACGGCGGCGTGTCGGCAAAGCA
Source organism: Thecamonas trahens ATCC 50062 (assembly GCF_000142905.1). Taxonomy (NCBI): domain Eukaryota; order Apusomonadida; family Apusomonadidae; genus Thecamonas; species Thecamonas trahens. The sequence continues at coordinate 424,853 of NW_013657676.1, read as the reverse complement.
CGCCATGCGCGAGGCCGGCAGCCCGCACGGACTACCCCCCGCCACCGTGGAGGGTGAGAAGATGAAGGCAAAGACAAGCACGAGCGTCAGGACCTGGTGAAGTTCTGTCATGGTGACGGGAGAGTGGTGTGGATAGATGGCAAAGGCTGAGGGCTTGTCTCCCTGTGTGCCTGCGCGTGACCAGAGGGAGTTTGGCGTGACTTGCGTCGTCGCATTGCCTGCTGCTCGATGTTTGGGGGACTATCAGTATGTGTGGATGTAGGCACTCGGGTTGTGGCAACGCTACAGGAATCGGCTTGGTTGCGTCATGCCATCGCTAGCGGCAACGATGTGGTGAGATGTGTTTGGCGGGCTGGGATCGACTACCAACTCTCTCGCCCGACAGCTTGAGATAAAGGGGGAGGAAGAGAAGGAGGGAGGGACCGATCAAAAGTCGTCATCATCGTCGTCCCACGAGTCGTCGGCAGAGCCCTCGTCCTTGCCCTTCTCGCAGGCAACAGTCATGGCCGCCGGCTGGTTCCCGGTCTCGAGGAATGACTTGAAGGAGGAGAGGAGCTTGGCGTTGATGTGATCGGTGGCCGTGACCTCGTACTCGTCGCCAACTTCGGCGTAGATATCATCTTGCTCGCCGATGGCCACGAGCCTTGCCGTCTCATCGCCATCACCGGCAATCGCACCGGCGCCAGCACTGCCGGAGCCCTCATCTCCACCGCTTGCGCCTGTGCCATTTCCACCTGCTGTATCGGTCGCATTTGCTGTCTGTGCTGCTTCTGCTGCCTGCGCCGCCTCGGATGCCTCGGCCGCTGCCGCCGCCTGAGCCATGAATCGGGCGAGCTTAGCCGCCCGCTCCGGCTCGCGCTCCATGCCCAGGTGGACCACAGGGTCACTGTGGGAGGGGGAAAGGTGAGTACAGAAAGGTGAGTAATGAGAGGAGAGGAGAAGATGAGCGTGGCCACGTACGCCATGTTGGTGGGATGGGAGAGAAGTGGTGGCGCCAGTGCGCGGTGCGCTGTGAGCGTTGAGGGTGCGCGGTGCGCGGGTGTCCTACTCGACGCGCGGCGCGGCGGCGGTCGCCAAGGAACGATGCTTCTTGGCTGGTGGAAGGTATGGCTCTGGCACGGATGCACGGGTTGAGGGCGACGATGGCGCAGATAATGGTTGTAGGACAGATGGAAGCGAGAACGAGGAGGTGTCCGAGGACGAGGACGAGGCGAGGAGGGAGCCCGGGCTTCCGGCGAAGGCGAGTCCGAGTACGAGCCGAGTGAGAGGCGCAGCGGCGGCGTCAACGATCCATGCTTGCGCTTGCGATGAGACTTACACAAAGACGAGGAGGAAGCAGCTTTGCTAGCGATCGCATTGCCCTCGTCGCCATCGCTGTCGTTGGGAAACGAGAGAGGGACGAGCGGCCTCAACGTGGCTGGATGCAGGTGCCCGGCGGCGATGGCGCGGGCGAGAGCTGGTGGATGGAGCGGGCCGAGGACGGCCGCATGCAGATCGGCTGGCAGCGGCGGGGCGTCGTGTGGCAGTGGAGGGATGGACGCCAAATCGAGCGGGAAGAGCGGCCTCGCCTCGTGGCTTGCGGGATCAAACACGGTCTGATGGCGAAAGGTGAGCCGGGCAGCAAGAAAGGCCGTGAGGTAGGAGCGTGGTACGGTGTCAGTCGCCGCGAGAACGTTCAACAGCGTAGCAAGCGTCGGCGCGTGCTTGACAAGAGCATGTGCGCGCTTGAGACCTGTGCCACGGAGCGAGGGCCCGTAGTCGCAGCCGGCGAGGATGCACATGTGCAAGAACATGTCACCATCAAAGCCGACCAAATCGAGGCTGGTCGAGCGAGCGAGATGGGCCAGCCGGATCATGTGCGCACGGCCAGAGTCCTTGTTGAACTTGACCAGTACGCGATCGACGCCGTAGGCGAGCATGTCCGAGTCGTCGGTGACGACAGCCGAGATGACACCGGCGTGGAAGAGGGCAGCGAGCTGGGCATCGGCCTCGTACGGTGCAAACATGCAGGCGATACCAGCTGCATCCAGCACCTGCTTTGCCGCCGCCGCCATCTCGCATGAGACTGGGAAGCCGGCCATGAGCTTGCGGTAGCCACACTTGTTGCCTCCAGCCAGTTGGGCGAGGCCTTCGGCAACCTGGCTCGCCCTCGATGCGCACCGCACGGCCTCGAGCTCGGCCTTGACCGGAACCACAGCGCCGTCAAAGACAACCACAGGTGTGAGTCCTGCATCCACCAGTGTCTGCGCTGCGTCGAGGACGTAGTCGGCAAACCGCCGGGTCGGCCTGCCTGTGCAGAGCTCGTGTGCGCAGATGTAGCCGCCGCGGAAGAGCCAACTTGCTCCATCGACTCCAACAACGCTCCCAGTAAGCTCAGAGACGTGGATTGCAGTAGTCGCCCCATGGAGCGCCGGCAACAAGCCGGAGATGCCCATCGCCGGATGAGTCGAGTGTAGCGGTGGGCGGCTTTAGTCCCGGAAAGCTGTACATCGTGGCACATCAAGAGATGGGCGGCTTGTCTGGATGCACGTGTGGCAAGATGGTGTGTATTGGCTAGCAAAGGCCATGCGTGCTGCAGCATCAGCGCTTGCAGTATCAAGCGCGTCGGCGGACGATGTCGCGCTCGACGCGGGTATGCCGTGCAGATCAGCGCCGTGGCCGCGAGGCGCGTGCCCGTCGTGTGCGAGGACGCGGGCGCGATCGCGGCGGAGGCGGCGGAGTCACTGGATGGGCCATGCGATCCGAGTCATACTGCACGTCCTCGACAGTGGCGCGGCCGTCCTGAGCCAGCGACTTGATGTTCTTGTACGCGCGCGCGATCTCCACAAACCGGCGATGGGCTGCATCCTTGTCTTCAAGCGACGTGGTATCCGGGTGGTATATACGTGCCAGCTTGCGGTAGGCCTTGCGGACGGCAGCCATGTCGGCATCGGACGAGAGGCCAAGAGTGGCGTACGACGACGCCACGATCTCGTCTGCGTAGGAGAACGACAATGTCTGATCCTTGAGCGCAGCCACGCCGAGAACCAGCACCAGCATCACGCACACGCCAATCACGTAGCCCGAGCATCCACCCTTGCCTGCCACCACTTCCTTTTGCGCCGCCCGATACTCGGCCAGCGGCACCAGCGGCGGTAGCTCGGCCCTCCCTCCCGTCACGCCGCCCGCCCCGTCGCCAGCCACGCCGCCCGCCCCGTCGCCAGCCACGCCGTCGTCGCCAGCTCTAGCCATCCACCGTATTCACGTCGCGAGCTAATACAAGGTAAACTAAATGAAGCCGTGGGCAGTTAGGTAGCCGTAGGCAGGCGGCTGGTGGCCCAAGCCCAGGCCAGGCCGGCCGTCCATGCGACACCAATGCTGCTGATGCTCGATGATGATGACAGCCCGATACAAGTCGCATCCTCGCCCCACACACAGACGCTCGGAGCTTACATCTTCTTTGACCTTTGCCTTTGCCTGTGTGCACTTGTATCATGCCGTTGATCAAGCGGGGGGACGCAGAGACATACGTTGATGATGTGGC
>NW_013657676.1:375255-421230 GCF_000142905.1 Thecamonas trahens ATCC 50062 | reverse complement strand
GCCCTGGTAGTGAGGGACCCTGGCGACGCCCACCGCGTTTCCATGCAATATTGGCCACGGATGCATGACTTCCTCTTGGCCGACGTTGTTTGGATGGCGTATTGGTATCAGGTCAAAGATCCGGGTTGCTGGTCATGGCAAGGTGTTAGATCAGAAAGCACTCCAGGGTGGGGGGGGGGGGGGGGGGGGGGGAGGCAGTACTCAAGCCTCGGGGCCACTCCTCTCGCCAATAGCACACAAGCCCCAAGGCTAGATAGAGAGCTTGCGTGGTGTGGTTGTAGATATGTTTGGCTCGTGCGTGGGGAAGTACTTTGCCCAGCACTGGCGCAAGGTGGCATACACTACCATGGCCGCCGCCGGCTCGGTGTGGCTCTACGACCAGCTGACGGCTACTTCGTATGGAACTCAGGCGCTCGAGGCCATGGCAGAGTCGACAGGCATGCGACTCGGGCGCGATGGGCGGGTCACGGCGGCTGGAAAGGATGATAGCGGCGAGGATTGTGAGATGCCGTGGAAGGATCAGCTTGCGAGCGGTGCCGGGCCGAGCTCGGCAAGCGATGCCACCGACGACGATGAGGTTCTCGCCCGCATGCAGAGCCACTTTAAGACGACTCAGCAGGCTGCAGATGAGACACTGTTGCGTTGGATTGCGCTGGTAGGCGAACAGATTGGCGACATTGTGCCCATGGCCCAGACAGCGGCCGAGCTGCGCGCTGCGCGAGAGACGCCGCTGTCCAAGGAAGAGAAGGCCGCGGCCTGGCTCCGTCTTGTCCGGCTGGCGGTCATCCATGGAGTGTTGGGCGTGTATGCGGTGGCGCTGCTCAAGGTGCTGTTCCGGACCCAGCTCAACATTCTCGGGCGCAACGTGTACCTGGATCTTGTCCAGGCAGCCACCACCGGCGCGCCGTGCGCGTCTGATGTGCTCAAGCACAAGTACCTTGGGCGGTGCTTCTTCTTCCTCAAGGTCGGCATCCGCCGCCTTGCTCTGCATGTCGAAGCTGCGGTTGATGCTGTTCTTGCCCCGGTCTCGCTCACCCAGCCGCAGTCTGTCGACTCGATCGCCGGCCTCATCGCCGCCGTCCGCCGCGACATTGAGCTTCCTGCCGCCGCTGCCGGCGCACCATCGCCGCTGGCGCAGTACCTGGTGCCGACCCCCGACGAGGCCGCCGCCGACGCCGCCAAGCTGGCCGCCTTGGCTCCGCCGGCAGCGAGTCCAGCCACGCCCGACGAGGACCCGAGCCATCCGCTCTTTGCCGCCAAGCTCGACCTGCTCGTCTCGGAACTCCACGAGCACATCAGCTCGCCGGACATGGTCCCGGTCTTCCGCGACTGCCTTGACGTCGCCTTTGCGCGCCACTCGGCGCTCCTGGCATCAAACGTGGCGCTGCGGCCCGAGCCGGGCTCTTCCGCTGCGCCGACTACCGCCTCGGCGGCCAAGCTGCCGTTTGCCCGGTTCATCGGCCCGCTGGTCGGCGTCGCCTCCAAGGTGGTCGAGACCGAGGCCAACGGCGCCGCCACCGCCATCAACACCGACCTCTCTGGCGTTGCCTCGCTTGAGCGGCTCTGCGCTCTCATCTACTCGGACTTTGACAGGCGCGCCCTCTTTGAGGTCGTCGCTCCACTTTCGCCGCAGCCTGCGCCTCCATCCTACCGCGCTACACTGAGCAGTCCGCCGTCGCCGTCGCGCCCGCGGACAAGCAGCGGGCCGACCGCCGGGCAGTAAACACCGCTCTTGTGGCTGGCTCAAGTGAAGGCCGGCCATGGCACTGACTGCATGGCTAGCCGGAGCCTATGTCGCTCTTGTCGTAGCCATCGGTATGTTCTTCCTCGCTCCGACGCTACAGCCATTGCAGTTTCCACCAGCGGCGCCGACCCCCACCCTTCGCGGCGCCGACCGTCCGGGCAACGCAGGCGCAGCGTGGTGCGCTCCACTGGCGCGCACTCTCGGTGCCATGGGCCACGGAAAGGTGACACGGCTCATGGGCCCGCTGCGGGCCTTGGGCTGTGTTGATGCCCTCCTCTTTGCTGCAGACCAGTTTGAGCCGGACTACGCCGCCGCCGCCCGTCGGGCCGGTCGCTCCGCAGGCGTCGCCGATCACCCAACCGAGCAAGCCGCACGCTCTGCAGCCCGCTCTGCTGCTGCTGCTGGAAAAGACTCCATCGATGCGCGCTTCAATTCAACGGTTCTCGTCGAGGCTACTGTGGCCTCGATCATCGCCAACATGCCCTGGATCCGCAAGGTCGTTGTCGTCACCCCGACCAAAGCTTCGTTTGGCCGGCTTGAGGCCCGTTTCGGCACACGAGTAGAGCTTGTGAGCCATGCTGAGCTGATTGAGGCGGTGTGCGACGCGCTGGCTCTGATCGCGCCCGATGCCGTGGCGAGCCTCGCAGCCAAGACTGCCTCTGCGGTGACAAGGCTGGCCGACTCGCCGCTCCCGCTTTTCAATACCCAGCTGTTGGCGGCGTTTGGCGCATACGTTCCGGATCTTGCACCTCTCTCGCTTGTATTTCGTCCAGGTATGCTTGTGGCCAAGCCAAGCGGCCTCTCGCCGTGGTGGAGCCCGCGTTTCGGCCTCCGCCTCGACGTCGAGCCGCATCTCATCGTTGACGACGCAACTCTGGAAAACGCCGTGCTCTCTGCCAAGATGCGCAGCTCACCAGAGCGATCGATTTGGCATGTTTCGGACGAGCATGTCTTGAACTCAGAGTGGGTCTCGATGTACCACACCCGCGAGCTCCTCCGTGACCGAGCGATTGTCGGAGCCCTCGCCGATGCTGTGCCTGCTGCTGCCGCCGAGGCTCACGCCGCGCTGGTGGCCCAGATGCGCAGCGCTGGCTCGCGGCATCGGAGCCACTTCCACACCGAGGCGTTGTATGGAGGCCGGTCACTGCTAGCGCCTCCATCGCACACTCCAATGCTGGTCGTCCGCCCGCTGGCACAGCACCTCATCGAGAGCACCGGAACTGTCGCCGACTATCTCATCCGCAGCCTCTTGGCCCATCCCTTTCCGGTCGGCGAGCAAATCCACTGGCGAATGTTCTACACCTACGGCGTCCTGGCTGCATTTTCTCGCGATGGTCTTGGTCCCGGTGCCGTTGGTGCTCGTACCGTCCGCGACGAGCTATCCACGCTTCTGCTTGCCGAGCCGAGGCTATCGCGGTCGTGGACAACGGGTGCTTGGGCCCCGTCAGCCGACGGGCACGACATGTCGCTGGCTACAACCCTCTCGACTGTCAACGCATACACTGCGCTTCCGTACGCTGCGCTTGGCCGTCCATCACGTGCGATCACACGCAAAGACGTTGAGCGCGCCGCAGCAAGTGCATCGTATGGCGCGACTCCAGTCGACGTCCTACTCGATGTTGACGGTCTGCCCGAACTCGTCAGTGCTGCTGCAAGCTGGTGGCGCGAGATCGGAAGAGACGCAGTGCTTCGGGAGCCTTTGGCCACAGCAAAGCCGCTTGCACTCCAGCAGATGCCTGCCAGTAGCAAGGAGGCGGCTGCAACCACCCTGAATGCGCTGCTTGCTGCGGTAGCCTCGCCCAACTACGTCGCAGCACATCTTCGACATCAGCACACGCTCGAGACCCAGCCGCCATCTGATCCACACCCGCTGTTTGTCACGCTCAACATCGGGCACCACGGCTGGCGCAGTGCGTACCACCCACTCGCTCCGACCGACCTCGCTGTCGCTTTTTGCAAGCAGGTCGGGTTCCTGCTGTAGTCGCTCGCGGCGAACGAGGCCGCGCTCGGCCACGCAGCCACTCCCCAAGTCTAAAGCCTCGGCCACCTGTCTTCAAACGTGACGCTATGTCAGTGACTCTAACTCCCGAACAGGGTGCTGTACTGAAAGAGCTGCAAGACATCTCTGGAGTCGTCCAGGACCTGTATGTGCGGTAGCTGTGGTTGGCCGGGAGAGAAAGGCGGGAGTGGAGAGGCTTGATTCTGCGGCACTTGCCATGCCGCCACCCCCGTCCCACACACAGAGACGGGGCAAGGGAAGGGCCAGATTGAGCACTAACATGAAAGAGGGGCGGGGGTGTACAGGTGCAATGCGCTCGAGCGTGTGCGTGCGCTGACTGCGCCAGAGGCCCCGCTGGCATCGGCGGTGGCGGCGGCGGCGGCGTCGTACGACGGCTGGCGGACGGTGTTTGAGGCGTCGGCCCGTGCTGATGTGGCTGCCTCACAGCAGGCACTGGGTGTGGTCATGGACGACATCAGATCCCGATCGTCTGCTCCGCCGCTGTAGTCGTGTTGCTTTGGCGCTTTACCTTGCATCGCCGTCTCTCCGCGCTGCAGCCGTGCACGCTGCAAGCTGTTGGAGCCCGAGCGCCGAGACCTAGCTTGCGGTGGCCCGAGGTGCGAGCCGATGCCGAGCTTGCCAGGAGACGATATCTGTTCCAGCCCCAGCAACACCTCACCGATTGCCGTGCTCGCCCATGGTGGCCCTCGGTTCGTCTCACCGTTGGGGCGGGATTAATTGCGCTGGCGTGTTGTGCAGCCCGCAAGCTGATGGCTCTCGTCACAGCTGCAACTTCTCCGCGAAACGCAAGTCGCGGCAAGTCATTCGCGCCAGAGCCTGACTTTGCCCAGCTCGAACTGTTGCAGCAAAGCCTCGCCGCAAAGTCCTTCCCTCTATCGCGCTCCCCTCCCCTCCCTGCTTCAGCTCTCTTTACCGGGACCATCACCACCTCCACAGATGACCTCCACCACTCCCCTTCCCCTCCAGATCGATGTCCAGCGTCAGCCGCAGCGCGATCGTCCGGCGTATACCTCTATCGACCCTACCACCCACGGGTGAATATTGCCTCCACTCACCTTCCATGTCAACGCGCACGGACGCAGGCCGACTCCACCACCGCCGAGTCACTCCCTTGCCGGCCATTGTAGCCACGAAACACCACACCTGTCGCCCCGTCCCTACGGGAAGTCTCCTTCCCCCCTCCTCCTTCCTGAACTCGGTGTCAGCTGTGTGGCCCCCGGCTGAAGAACAACCCCCCCCCCCCCCTAAGAGCCGATTCTTGCTTCATACGCACCCCTTGTGGCTATGTACGTGTCTACGTGTCACCGGTCTGTGACCATGTCCGCTTCCCCCCCCCCCTCCGGGACGGTGCCACTTTTTTGGCTCCGTCCGTGCGCTACCTAGGGACAGGCATGGACAGCGACAGGGCAATGTAGAGCTGGTGAGGGTGGGTAGCAGTGAGATAGGGACGTGCGTGTGTGGTGCAGATGGAACTCATATGGCTGTGTGCGCTGGCGGGCAACGAACGGAATGTGTAGGTCCGAGTCGATGGACGGGGACCAAGTCCCTAGCGACGCGCCGCCGCATGCGGGGGCGCCGGCTGAGGCTAGCGAGACTGGAGAGACGGTGGAGGAGAGCGCAGACGGGCGTGTGAGCTTGGAAGAAAGCGGTGCAACTGCAGACGATGGAGTGGCGCTGCTTGACACACTGACAGAGCCCGTGACCGAGTCGTTCGGCTCGTTTGGCGCCGGTGCAGGTGGCAGCGGAGTCCTGTCGGAGCGCTCGATGACGGAGACGGAGCTGACCGGGGTGGTGCTGAGCTCATCGGACGACGAGCTCGACGATGTCAACATGTGGAGCCTTGGCCCACCACCGTCACTGGGTGAGGTGGAGGACTACCTGCACGACCCTATTCCGGACTATCTTGCGCAGGAGGAGGATGCGGCGGCGGCACCGCGGGAGATGTCTGTGCCGACGATGGCGCGCAGGTGGCGGGCGCGGTATGTGGCAACGCGAGAAAACACCGAGTACTACACAGTCAAGCGCGGGATCCACCGGCTCCCGAGCCCTGTGGCGGCGCCGGAGCCAATCACGGCCAAGGGCTCGAGCATGCCGGGCGGGGTGCTCAAGGTCATAGACCGCGAGGAGACGCTGCAGCGGCAGCGTTCGAACACGTGGGCCAACCCGTTGTTGCGAGCATCGGCCCCGCTTAACTTCTTCACCTTTCTCCGCGACTCGGGCCTCGACTACGACGATCTCGAGGAGCATGATCTTGCCGAGCACGAGCTTGTGTACGAATACTTTGCGTCCGAGCTGCGGTATGTGTCGGACCTCAATCTGGCATGGAAGCTGTACGTCCATCCACTGCTTGAGGCCGAGGAGCCGCTGTTGCCGCAGGAGACGTTTGACCTCATCTTTGGCAACTTTGCCGAGATCCGCGCCCACGCGTCGACCGCGTACCGCGAACTGTCGCGGGCGCGGCGCGAGGACCCTCTCATTTCGACGCCGATCCCCATGGTGGAGGATCTGGTAGCTGGCCTCCCGCTCTACCCGCAGTACATGGTCTCGTACCAGCAGTCAATGACGGTGCTGGCGCAAGCGACCAAAAGCCATCCCCAGTTTGAGGCGCTGCTCCGCGAAGGCGTCGGCGATGGTCCGCAGGCCGACGAGCGGACCCTCTCTGTCTTGCTCTCAGCGCCAGTGGTGCGGTTCAATCAGTACGTGCAGTTTGTCGACGCGCTAGCGACCTCGAACCGCGGCCTCCCATCCGGCCCGCAGCTCTTTCGCCTGCAGGAGCAGGTGGCGGCCATCGAGGAGCAGCTGCACCGGGTCGCCATCATCTCCAAGGAGCGCAAGGAGGTCCAGGAGGTGCTCTCGCAGCTCGAGGGTCTGGAGACGCTGCTGACGCCGTCCAAGTCGCGCCGGGTCCTTCGCAAGGGCGACCTTGTCAAGCACATGAAGGGCGGCAAGCTGCAGACGCGCCACTTTGTCCTCTTCAATGACTATCTAGTCTGGGCCAAGCGCCGGAAGCTCTCGCGCTCCAAGTATGTCGTCCGCCAGGCCTTCCCGCTCTCGGCCGTCGAGGTCTCGACCTTTGACGACACCGGCAAGACCAAGAACGCGTTTTGCGTCCGCCACATCGGCAACAAGCTCTACGTCCTCGCGGCTTCCAGCGCCGAGGATCGCAATGGCTGGCTGGAAGACATGCTTGCCCTCAAGGCTGCCCGCGACCTACAAAAGGCCAACGAGGCCGTGCAAGAGTCGTGGCGTGCCGCAGACCGCCGCCCGCTCATCGAGCGCGAGCAGTTGGTCTACGACGACCTGCTCTCGCAGTACCTCATGCGCGGCACGCTTACCCGCCATCTGCGCTCATTATCTACCATGGCTGCCCAGTTTGGCATCTCCGCCGACGAGACCGCCCTCGCCAACAACCGCTACGGCTCCGCAGACACACTCGAGTCCACTGCGGAGACCGCCGCCGCTTCGTCATCGACGGCTGGGACCTCTCCCTCTTGCTCGAACGCCCCAACCAAGGCTGCCTCGTCCAAGCCGACCCCCCCCTCGGCCTCAGTCGAGCTCCCGTCCTCGTCGTCATCGTCGTCGTACTATTCGTCGTCCGGCTCGGGCTCGGGCTCGAACTCGAGCTCAGGCTCGGACTCGTCGTCCGATGCCTCATCTGACTCGGCATGATCGCCTTCCTAGCTCTTGTACATTACAGTCTCCCGCGGATGCCCATCCGTCGCTCACCAGCAGCTGTCCTCCCCACAACTGGCGTTCGACGCGCGTGACTACACTCTCGACACACCCCCACCCCCCGCGCCACACCCATCCCGTGCTGCACACACAAGCCCATGGCCGCGAAAGTGGGACAGAGCGAGGCGCAGAGGACACCGGTGAGGCTTGGCCAGGGCATGCGTGCCCTGTGGGTGCTGAGGGTCGATGAGCCTGGTGTGGTGGCAGCGCGGACGTTTCCGGTGGTCGAAGCAGGACTGCGGCGGACGGCCGTGGCTACCGAGAGCGCCAAGCTCGCAGTACCAGCCCCATTGCCGACAAGCTCGGCTGTACTCGAGGCAGTGGTGGGGGAGATCCTGCCGAGTACACCCGCGCTCGGTGGCGACGACGGGGCGTCCGACGCCGCGGTGGCTGCCTCGGCCGCCGGCCTCTGGCCGCTCTGCCTCCATCGGACCGGCCCACTGGTGGTGGTAGTGGCGCCGAGCGTCAAGCCCGGCGCGCAGCATGCTGGCCGCCTGGTGGACGAGCCAAGTGTGACGGTCGGCCATGGCCTCGCTGCCACGCTCGCCGAGCTGCTTGCCGGCTACGCGCCCGGCTACGATCTGGCCCACATGGGCGTCATCGACGTCTTTGTGGCCTTTGCGCTCCCGCTCGGCACGGTCCTCACGCTCGACCTTCCTGCCATCCGCAAGTACATGGCCCACAAGCCGCGCGACTTGATTGCGTCGGTCCAGGGCCCTGCGGCGGTGGCCAAGATTCCGGCGTCCAAGCCGTTCCTAGCCAAGTCGCGTTCGCGGCAAGTTGTCGACATTCGTGTCTCCGAGTCGGTCCGCGCCGTCCAGTACGACGTGCCGCACCTGGCGGACGTTTGCGTTGTCCAGGGTTCGCTTCAGGTCAAGGCGTTGCTCGAGGGTGTGCCCGAGGTGACTGTCATGGCGCCGACGTTGGCGCAGGTCGAGTCCCTTGCCCTCGATCCGGCGGTCTCGGTCTTTGAGCCCACCACCGGTAAGCTCTCGCTCATTCCGCCGCTGGAGACGCTGGCAGTGGCGCAGTACTCGGTTCCAGTCTCGGTCCCGGGCTCGCTCCCGATCCGCGGCTTTTACCAGCAGTCGCCGCTCGGCCCGCAGACCATCCACCTGCTAATCCAGCTCAAGCTGTGCGTCAAGGCTGACGTCGGCTATTGCCAAGTCCGCATCCCGTTTCACAACCACGGTCAGATTACCCACGTCGATCTGCGCCCTTCCGCTGGTATTGTCAACGTCACCGCAGACCGGCGGGCGCTTGTCTGGATCCTCACCGAACGATGGTCGGTCGGCAACGCCGAAGTCGAGCTTCCGGGCACAATCACGTTTCACGGCAGCCCTCGCCTGCTTGATGTCGATGCCGCTGCGCTCGCACCGCAGCCGCCGCAGCCGACCCCGACCTCGCTTGCTCTCGATGAGCTCAACGCCGGGTCGGCTGTGGCGCTGGCGTCGCTGGCCGCTGATGCCGCCGCCGCCGACGCCGCACGTACCGCCGTCGCCCACCTCGCTGCGCCATCCGACGACCCGTTCTGTGTCGCCTCCAATGCCTACATTGCGCTCGACTTTAAGATGACCAACACGACGCTGTCAGGCGTTCACATTGCCCGCGACGCCGTCTCGGTCTACCCGAAGACCCGGACCAAGCTCAACGTTGACCACGAGCTCGTCTCGTCCGACTACATCATCTGGAACTCGCTCGGCGCTTCGCGGCATGGCGTCGATCTATCTGATCTTCTCGCCACTGCTCCGGCGCCGTCATGAGTACTTTGGTCAAACTATTGCGTCTTGTGCGCACGCGTCTGCGCGCGCAATGTCGCGGCCACCGCTGCCGGCACCAGCCCACTCGCTGCACCCAGCGCCGCGTGCATGTAGTATGCCGCTGGATAGCCAAGCGCCAAAACCGCAAGCAAAGCAGTCGTTCCCGCCACGGCCATCCGCGCTGCCTGCGGATCGGCCGGCGTCTGCAGTCCCGGCTGGACCACGACTGCGAGCAGCGCCGAGAGTGCTGCACCGCCCGGCTCACCCACAGACGCCAGCGGGCCGCTGCTGCCCTTGCGCGACTCGATGGCGACGTACGCGTTGGCAAGCGACGGAAGTGCGCCCAGTAGCGACGCGCTCCATCGCCATGCGCTCCCACTCCCGCTCCCGCCGAGCCGCAGTGTGAGGACAAGAAGCGCGAGACCCGGAACAAAGCACCATTCTGCGAGCCACCCGACGACTGCGGCTACCGCCAGGAGCGCCCGGGCTGCCAGCCGCGACTCGCACCCGCAGCGAAGCCAGATTGGGAGCAAGCCGGCGGCAGCGAGGACAATCCGAGCGACGACGTTGACCCCGAGAGCGAGACAGGCCGCGCCCAGCGTGAGCGTGAGCGTATGCCACGGCGACGGCGCGAGAGCCCACGAGCCACGCACACTCGCGAGTGCCACCAGGACTGTCGTGGTTGCACCACTCAGGCCACCCGCACACGCCAGTGCCGCCACCGATGCCAGTGGAAGGAGCGCCGGTGCGTGACGTGCCACCCACTTACGGATCACTCCGTGAAGAGAGAGACGCGGGTGCGGCGGCGGTGTGCCACATGCTGCCGCGGATCCAGGGCACTCAGGAAACCAGAGAACGTGCAAGGCGTCCAGCGGGGCATCAAGTGCCCACTCGTCGCCAAACACCGTCAGCTGCTCGCCGGCGAGTCCATCCGGCACGCCCTGCGCAAACTGTGCAAACCAGGCTGGAGCGCCGACACCGGCACCAGCTGCGTCAACCGGCGTCGTTGCCACCCATCCACGCCATCCTGGGCTCCGTTCCAAGGTCCAACTCAGCTCGGTGACCGGCAGAAGCGCAGGCCAAGGCGAGGTCAGAGTTTGGAGCACCGGCATGCCCGGCGCTGGCGTTGGGGGCAAGCAGAGGAGCACGGCCTCGCTCGGGGTGCCTCGGCCTTGGCCCGGCCACCACATCGCGGTTGCCGCGCGAGCCGCACCCGCGACAAGCACCGCCGAACGCGGATCGTCACTCGCTGGCGTTGTAGCCTGGGCCGGTGGAAGCGGCTGAGGAGCACGGGTTTCGCCCGACACATCCAGTGCCCACCACGCAGCCGGCGCTCTGGCAGTGACAATGAAGCCGACACATGCATCGGAGGTAGGCAACGAGTACCTAACATGCGGCTGGAGGCGAGCTCGGCCAGCACGATCCAGCTTGACAGGCTGAGCCGAGTCCTCGCGCTCGCTCTCGCCGCCAGGGCGAGGCAGCGGCAAAGCGCGATGCGGCGCAAAGGCGGCAAGAGCGTCCGCCCAGCCGTTCCCCGACCTCGCGACGTTGTCAACGTAGCCAGCAACAGCGGTGACGAGCTCACGGCACCAGAGAATGCATAGATGGTCGGCTGAGCGCCATGATCCAGGCAGCGCCAGAGAGGGAACATGCAGCCAGGGCAGGGAGAGGTGTCCACGAGGGAGGGCGAGATGCGTGAGGTGGGCAGGGATGAGCTCGTCGCGCGGACCGCCCGAGATCGAGACGACCGGAACAGCAGTGTCGCGCGGATGGGCGAGGAGAGCATAGATTGACTCGATGGTGCCGTCTGCAGTGACGACAGGCGCAGCGTGTGGCGTGGCGAGTGTGACGACGGCGGCGATCGACGCGCCGAGGGCGGCGGTGTCCTCGTTTGCCGCCGAGGCTAGAAGCTGCGGAACGAGACGGGCGGTGATGCCGCCCATCGAGTGACCGATCAGAATCCAGCGGGAGTAGCCCTCTGCGGCAGAGAGCTCGCGCAGCGCATCGATAGCAGCCGAGGCTTGGGCTAACAGGCGCTGACCTTGCAGCGCCGACTTCTCCTCGTCGACGTCGAGGGCGAACCAGGCGAGCGGAGAGCTTATGGCCGCCGCGGCCGCGCCGAGCGATCGGACCTGCGAGGCTGAGCCTGCATTTCCGGGCAAGAAGAGGACAGCAGAGCGCGGGTGGTGCGGGAGCGGCTCGGGCGGAGGCTGGCCAGCCTCGCGGTACCGGACGAGTCCGTAGCCGGCCGACGACGTTGCGAGCTCGACCGGGGCGTACCACGGGTACATGTACGACATGGTGCATAGGTTGGGTCCCCATCCCGGGAGGGTGCTCAGGGTACAGCCTATTGCTGCGGCCAGGAGCAGGCTAGCTGCCAGAAGGACGGCTGCACGCATTAGAGGGAAGGGGGGAGGTGAGGTGAGGTGGCTCGGAGTGTGGTGGGGTGGCGCGGTCGGGTTGGCAACCTCAAGGGCTTTAGGGAGGGAGGGAGGGAGGGAGGGAGGGTGATAGTGGCCTTACGACTTCTTCGAGTGCTTGACCAGCCACTCGAGGGTGATGTCGATGTTGACTCCATCCTTGGCGGAGATGGAGAAGCAGCAGACCTCGCGATTTGTGATGGACTGGAGGTCGAGAGCCTCGATGAGGTCCTCGGAGGAGAGGGCCTCGGGCAGGTCGTTCTTGTTGCCGAGGACCAGGAGCGGGATGCCAGAGAGCTGGACCTTGGACAGCAAGGCATGCAGCTCCTCACGGGACTGTTCGATGACTGCGTGGTCAGCCGCGTCCACCACATACACAATGGCCGAGACGCCGCGGCAGTAGCGCTCCCACATGGAGCGGAAGCGCGACTGGCCTCCGATGTCCCACAGCTTGATGGTCACGTTGCCCTTTTGCACCTTGCGCATGTTGAACCCTACCGTCGGAATCATGTCCTCTCTGAACTCACCCGAGGAGATGACGTTGACCAGCGTAGTCTTGCCCGAGTTGTTGAGGCCCACCAGCGTGAGCTCCATCTCCTGCTTCCAGAACAAGTTCTTGATCCACGACACAAACGACTGGAACAACCGCTCTATGCCCTCCCACATCCATTCTGTGAGTCATCTCCTCTCAGTGCGGTAACCATAGTCGTTCAGGGAGTTCACAGGGAGGAAGGGGGGGGGGGGGGGGGGGGCTTCATGCCGTCGGCTTCCATCACGCCTGGCGGCGTGTCACGTGCCCCTCCCCACCCCTTTGCCAACAAAGCCAAAGCAGCAACCGCTACATTCCCTCCCACCCTCAACCAAGCCTTGTCTATCCACCATCACCTCCTTCCTCTCCTTCCCCTCTGTGTCGCTCCACACCACCCATGCCCATACCCACACCCCTCCATTTTTTTGCCCACCGCCATGTCTCCTCCCCCCCTCCCCCCCTCCCCACACAGGGGGAGTGATCGCACACGGAGGAAGGGGAGAGGCACAGCGCCCGCGCCCCCCTCCCCTGCCTCTCCCTCTCTCGCTCTCGCCCCCCTCCCCTTCTCTCTCAGGCACACACAAACTCCTCCTCCACCGCTGCCTATGTTTGTATACGTACTCACTGCCGCCATTGCTCCCCACGGTCTCCGGTCGCACCGAGTCGTGTGTCCGCCGCGTTGGGAGGAGAGGAGGGGCAGAGTGGGAGTGAGTGGGCGGCGCCGAGGGTGGGGCTCCGCCCAGTTGTTGGTCGGTGATTCCTCTGCTGAGGCCAGCCCCCCCCCCCCCTTATCCCCCTCCCCTCCCCCTCCCCTTCACCCGCCCACCCCCATCAACAACCAACATGAAGATACCTGGGCATATGGCCTACGCCCACCGCTAGAAGAGTCCGATAATAAAATCATCACCATCTGATGGTGGATGGATGTACAGATGGTGGAAATAGTATGGCCCAGCATTACCCTGGCCTGACTATGGCCCCTCCCTCCTCTCCCGCATCATAGCATCGAATGGCTTCGACCCGATGGTCTCCCCCCCCTCCCTTGGCCACAGCTACCGACCCGTCTGGACACCTCACCCTCCACGCTCCACACGCCATGTCCTCGCAGTGGCACGAGCTGTGCAATGTGTGGCCACTCGACCCAACAAAGGGCGCAAAGCGCCAGCTTCGCGAGTCGGACAAGCCCATGAAGGTGTATGTGGTGACGCGAGTGTGATGGAGCTGCCCGTCTCCCCCCCTCCCCTCCTCCCCCCCCCTTTACACTCACCCTCACATCCCCCATAGGTCACACCTTCAGTTTGGGATGCTTAAGCCGCACGAGATGCAGAGAGTGGCGCACCTCCAGGTGGTCAACCGTGAGCTGTACCAACAGCCGTCGCGTGTGCCACAACCCTTTGGACCGCTCGACCTCCGGCTGGGAGCATCGTCCAAGGTCACGCTGTGCGAGACGTGCGGGCGGAAGCTCGCCGACTGCGTGGGCCACTTTGGAGTGGTAGATTTGGAGCTGCCTGTCTTTCATATCGGGTACTTTAAGACGGTGATGACGCTGCTGCAGTGCATTTGCAAGGTGTGCGCGCGGACGCTGATCTACGAGGCCGAGGCTGCGCAGTATCTGGCGCGGATGCGGGCGTACGAGGGCAAGCCGCTGCAGCAGCGGCAGCTGCAAAAGCTGGTCATCGAAAAGTGCAAACGGATGACGCGGTGCGCGCACTGCGACGCGGTGGTGGGCTCGGTCAAGAAGGCCGGCGCGCTCAAGATTGTGCACGAGCGGTTCCGGTCCAAGCGCGACGACGGGACGGAGGAGCTCTACGCCTCGCTGGAGGCTGCGCTCGCAGCTAACAAGGAGCTCGAGCCACTGCTGTCCAAGGTACAGGACACGATCACGCCTGCTGTGGCGCTCTCGCTCCTGCAGCGGCTGTCGACGGAGGACTGCGAGATGCTGAGCATGCGGCCGCTGGTGGGGCGACCGGAGGAGATGATTCTCACCAAGCTCCTTGTCCCGCCGGTCTGCATCCGGCCGTCAGTGACTGCAGCGATGACGTCAGGCTCGAACGAGGACGATCTGACGATCAAGATCGGCGACATTGTGCACATCAACACCATCATCAAGGACTCCCTGTCCAAGGGCTCGTCGGTGAGCAACGTGCAGGGCCTGTGGGACTTTATGCAGCTTCAGGTGGCGTCTTACATCAACTCGGAGCTGCCGGGGGTGCCGGCGTCTGTCCGACAGTCGATGAAGTCGCGCAAGTACACCGGACTCTGCCAGCGGATGAAGGGCAAGACCGGGCGGTTCCGCGGCAACCTGTCGGGCAAGCGAGTCGACTTTTCGTCGCGGACTGTCATTTCGCCAGACCCCAACATGTCGATCAACGAAGTGGTCATGCCTGCGCTCCTTGCCAAGGTGCTCACCTACCCACAGACGGTGTGCGCGGCGAACCGGGCCCAGTTGCAGGAGGCGGTCCGGGCCGGGCCGGACGGCTTCAACGGTGCCAACTTTATCGTGGAGCGGTCGGGCGCGAAAAAGTACCTCAAGTACACCAACCGGCACAAGGTGGCACTCTCGCTCCGCGACGGCGACGTGGTCGAGCGGCACGTCCGTAATGGCGACGTGGTGCTGTTCAACCGGCAGCCGTCACTCCACAAGGTCTCGATCATGTCGCACCGCGTCCGGGTCATGCCGTGGCGCACGTTCCGGTTCAACGTCTGTGTCTGCTCGCCGTACAACGCCGACTTTGACGGCGACGAGATGAACCTCCACGTCCCGCAGACCGAGGAGTCGCGGGCCGAGGCCTCGGTGCTCATGGGCGTAGAGAACAATCTGGTGACGCCACGGTCGGGCGAGCCGCTCATTGCCGCCATCCAGGACTTTATCACCTGCACTTACCTGGTGACGCACAAAGACATGTTCCTCGACAAGGCGCAGTTCTGCCAGGCGTGCACCTACTTTGCCGATGCTGCCGAGCGCATTGTCCTCCCGCCGCCGGCCATTCTCAAGCCGGTCGAGCTGTGGACTGGCAAGCAGGTCTTCTCGGTCCTCCTCAACCCTGCGGCCAACTACTCGGGCACCGGCGACCCGAACCGCGAAGTCACAGTCAATCTCTCGACCAAGAACAAGTCGTACTCCAAGGCCGGCGCCGAAATGTGCCCGTCGGACGGGTGGACGCTCTTCTACAACTCGCAGCTGCTCGCGGGGGTGGTGGACAAGGCCATTGTGGGCTCGGGCTCCAAGGCCTCGCTCTTCTACGTCATCGAGCGCGACAACTCGCCGGCGCAGGCCGCGCGCGCCATGCAGCGCCTCGCCAAGTTCTCAGCCCGCTGGCTGGCATCGTACGGCTTCTCCATCGGCATCTCGGACGTCACGCCCTCGGCGTCGCTCGTCAAGCGCAAGGCGGCCAAGATCGCAGACGCGTACGCCGCTGTCGACGAGCTCATCGCCCAGTTTGGCCGCGGCGAGCTCGTGCTCCAGGCCGGCTGCTCGGCCGAGCAGACGCTCGAGAACAAGATCACTAAGGTCCTGTCGGACGTCCGTGGCGAATGCGGTGACATTTGCCTCGCCGAGCTCAAGCCGACCAACGCTCCGCTCATCATGACCATGTGTGGATCCAAGGGCTCCAACATCAACATCTCGCAGATGGTGGCCTGCGTCGGCCAGCAGACCGTCTCCGGCTCGCGCATCCCCAACGGGTTCCTCTACCGCACCCTGCCTATGTTTGAGAAGAACTCGCGGATCCCGGCCGCCAAGGGCTTTTGTGCCAACTCGTTCTACTCGGGCCTCAACCCGACCGAGTTCTTCTTCCACACCATGGGTGGCCGCGAAGGCCTCGTCGATACCGCCGTCAAGACCGCAGACACTGGGTACATGCAGCGCCGCCTCATGAAGGCGCTCGAGGACCTCTCGGTCCAGTACGACGGCACCGTCCGCAACTCGGTCGGCTCGGTCATCCAGTTCCGCTACGGCGACGACTGCCTCGATCCGTCGCTAATGGAGGGCGACTCCAAGCCGGTCAACTTTGAGCGGACCTTTTCGTCGGCTCGCGTCGAGGCTGCCGTCCGCTCACGCGCGGCAGCCGAGGCCTGGCTCCTTCCGCGCCAGATGCTCGACCGACTCTCCGCCTTTTTCGCCGCGCCGGACATGACCCGCCTCGGCGCCGGCGGCAGCGTCCCGCGGGCCGAGCTCGTCTCGGAAAAGTTCCTCGAGGATTTGCGCGCCTTTATGATCGAAAAGGTTGACGAACTTGCCGAGACGCGGGCCCGGTTCGGCCTCGACCCGCACACCGCCGCAGAGCCGGGCTCGGCTCTTGCCGGCGTCGAGCACGCCGTCGGCGAGGCCGCCTCGGTCATGCCGTCGCAGCTCGATGCCTTCCTCACCACCGCCTTTTTCAAGTACCGGCGCGCCGAGATCGAGCCCGGCTCGGCTGTGGGCGCGCTCGGCGCACAGTCGATCGGTGAGCCCGGAACCCAAATGACGCTCAAGACCTTCCACTTTGCCGGCGTGGCGTCGATGAACATCACCCTCGGCGTCCCGCGCATCCGTGAGATCATCAATGCGTCCAAGAACATCTCAACGCCCATCATCAAGGCGCCACTGCTCAACCCGGACGAGGAGCGGGCAGCGCGGATTGTCAAGGGCCGCGTCGAAAAGACGACTCTCGGCGAAATCGCCTCGGAAATCACCGCGGTCTACGCCCGCTCGCAGGTTTACATGCTCATCCGCCTCGACGACGACCGCATCCGCAGGCTCCAGCTCGACGTCTCGGTCGAGTCGGTCGCTGCCGCCATCCTCGCTGTCTCCAAGCTCAAGCTCACGCCCGACAGCCTGGCCGTCGACAGGACGTCGATTCGCATCACGCCAGCCCAGCGCGAGAAGGAGTCGCTCTCGGCCGCCGTCCAGACGCTCAAGAACAAGCTGAGTGGCATCGTGGTGTGCGGCATTCCCTCGGTCGACCGTGCCATCATCTCCAAGGACGCCGGCAAGCACATGCTCATGGTCGACGGCATTGACCTCCAGGCCGTCATGGGCATCAAGGGCATCGATGCGTACTCGACCACCTCGAACCACATCATCGAGGTTGAGCGGACGCTCGGAATCGAGGCCGCCCGCCAGACCATCATGAATGAGATCGACTTTACCATGTCGTCTCATGGCATGTCTGTCGACCAGCGCCACCTCATGCTCCTTGCCGACCTCATGTCGTTCCGCGGCGAGATCCTCGGCATCACCCGCTTCGGCATCGGCAAGATGAAGAACTCGACCCTCATGCTCGCCTCGTTTGAGAAGACCATGGACATCCTGTTCGACGCCGCCGTCCGCCACCGTGTCGACGCCATCAACGGCGTCTCCGAATGCATCATCATGGGTGTGCCGGTCTCCATCGGCTCGGGCGCCATGAAGGTCCACTACAACTACGACGCAGCCGCAAAGGAGCTCGGCACAGCCGGCCGCAAGCTCATCCGCCCTTCGCTTGCTCTTGCTGCACACTAAACAAGCGCGAGCAGCTCGCGAGCAGCCGCCACCACAGCGCTACCGTCCACCTCGCCGGCCGCAGCCTCGGCCGCCGCAGCCGCAAAAGCTCCCGTCCACCTCTCGTCCGCCTCGCGCACCGAGAGCACAACCGTGCCTGCAGCCGTCACCCACGCTCCGGCGCCGGCAATCGACGAGCCGACCGTCGCCAGAACTTTGATCGCTGCTGTCCACTCGGCCTCGGGCTCGTCGAGCGCGCCGGCGACGACGGCGCACACGGCACTGCGGAACTGGTCGAGGCTGGTGATGGCCGGCGCGCTGGTGTCGCTCTCGAGCACACTCATGCCCTGGGCATTTGCGGCAGGTTCGAGGCCGAGCCCAGCAGCAAGCATGGTTGCCATTGTTGTCTCGGCTGTGGTTTCGAGTTCGTCGCACGGCTCCGCGGGTTCAGCAGTGAGTGCGTCGGTAGCATCAGCCGCCAGCGAGGCGCGGTGCGCGGCAACGAGCGGCGAGAAGACCGAGAGCAGGCTCGGATTGTTCAGCACCGACGCCACATACTGCTCGAGGGCGTCAAAGTTGAGGTCAACGCACAGGACTTGGCCGGCGACGTTGACACCGACAAAGGCGCCGTCGAGGTTGATGCCCGAGACAAAGATGGTCGAGTCGGAGATGCGGTTGGTGTACACTGTTGCGGCCGAGGCCAGCTCGTTGATGAAAATAAAGCCAAACTTGGAGACCGTGTACACTATGCGGCGGGCAGGCGAGGCGCAGACGGCGACCGGAAAGTCGTTGTCGGACTCGGAAAAGAAGAACATCTTGCCCGAGGCGCCGAGCGCAACCGAGTCGCCGAGCGGGAGTGGGAGGATGGAGAGCGAGCCGGCGGCCTGGCCCTGCGGGCGGTCAGCCACAATGAGGACGGGCGTGTCGGGTGCCTCAGGGTGGGTTGAGAACTCAAAGGCGTGCGCCTGGAGCGGGACCGAGACTCTCGTGGAGCGCGTGTAGAATTGGGCCACGCCGTTGATGTGGCCGTCGACGACAGCGAGACCGCCGATGCAGATGTACTCGAGGTCAGGCGAAGCTTTGAGCGCGGTGATCTGGACCGAGCCACCCAGCAGTGGGTCGAGCTCGGTCTCGACCACCGGCTCGGAGCCCGGCTGCGAGACGTCCCACAGCAACAGCGTACCTGCAGCCACAACGCCCAGCACATCCGGTGAGAGCCAGCGGGCAAAGATGCCCGAAGCGCCGACATCGGGCAGATTGCTCGACGCCAGCTTTGCTCTCTGCTCCATATCAAAGACCTGGAGGGTAGCACCCTTTCGCAGAGCCATGCGATGGGAGACAGCGTTGTGAACAGCGCCGTCGACAGCCGAAGCCCAAGTACGTAGCGTCGGCGGCGATGCAGCCAGGTCCGACACCATGTACAGCCTCTCTGGCCCTGCCACAGCCACAGACTCACCTGCATGCATGGTGAGTGTGGAGAACTTGATGGCAGACTTTGGAATGTCAAGGTCCAGCAGCTGGGCAAGTGAGAGGAAGGGCGGTTCTGTGAGTGCGGAGAGGAAGGAGGGGGGGGGGTCGGCAACAGGCGCTTGTGGTGGAGGGCGGTGACGGGCTGGCACATGCAGCGATTGACGAGGACTGGCGATGGAAGGTGCTGGCAGGTGTGACTGGACATTATCGGGATCAAAGGGCAAGGGTATTTCCAACGGCAGGGGGGTAGGGGGGCTAGACGACGGCCTCCGAGTCAAAGACGCCGGGGAGAGCAACCTCGAGGAGTTGCAGATCGTCAGAGAGATCGCAGAGAGAGGACGGCATGCCGGCGGGAACAAGAAAGGCATCGCCCGCAGCGAGAGAGTCTGTCCGTGAGGGTGTGGAAAGAGTGAGCGAGCCATCGAGAACAAAGGTGAAGAGAATGTCGGCAGAGTGGTGGAGGCGTGGAGTCGACGTGACGCGATCGCCGACGGCAGGGTGGGCGACGATCGAGACAGAAGCCTTGCCGAGTGTGGCGGCAGCGACGCCGGTGTCGCAGGCTGCCAGGCCCGGGATGCGCGCGGGAGCCCAGACTGCCTGTGACGGCGTGAAATGGACAAACGCCTGGCCCGAGAACCGCCGCTTCGGGAGATGCGCAGAGGTGGGGAGCGTAAGATCGTGGTCGATGGTCGTCATGTGCTCTGCGGGCACGCCGAGCTCGATGACCTCGAGATCAGATGATGCGCGGAGGACGCGGTGGCGGATGAGTGGCGGCTGGATGACACACGCTCCTGCGGTTAGCCGGAACGGCGGGCCCTGGTCCTCGTAG
Source organism: Thecamonas trahens ATCC 50062 (assembly GCF_000142905.1). Lineage (NCBI taxonomy): Eukaryota > Apusomonadida > Apusomonadidae > Thecamonas > Thecamonas trahens. The sequence goes on along the minus strand of NW_013657676.1, from coordinate 401,265 downwards.
ACGACCTCGACCCAGCCGCGGTAGCAGTAGATGAGCTGGAACGAGACGTCGTGAAAGTGGACCGAGTCGGGAACCTCGCCTCCGCCGGGAATGCGGATGTGCGAGGCGATGACCGCGCCACCAAGCCGTGACGGGATGAGATCGCGATAGGCCATGCCAGCGCGGCCGACTCCCCACGCATCAGTGGCACCGGCGCGAGTCACCACCAGCTCGGGGAGGACGGGTGGGACAACAAGCGGCGGCGCAGCATGCTCAAGCCTGATGCGGCATCCGTTCGGTGCCAAGATGGCTCGCTCGCCGTCGGCCACCGCGTCTGGATCAGCGACACGAAGGACCATGGTGCCAGCCATGCCGTCAGCGCCGCGCTGGAGGCGGACAGTCACGCCGTGGCCGGCCACCACGGCTGTTGCCGGGTCGTCGGCCGGGTACACTCGCACCAGGACCATGCCGAGCGTTTCAGTGAAGAATGCCATGTCGTCGGCAATGTTGTACGACGGGAGGACGATCTCAGCCGCAGCACCGGCAAGGGCAGGTGGACACGCTGCTGCAGTTGCTGGACGAGCCTGGCCGGCTCGCCTCCATCGCGCCCACACAGCAGCCAGGCCGCGGATCGCAAGGCCAGCAGCGGCTACTCCGAGTGCGGCGTGGAGCCAGCGACGGGATGGGGTGGGGAGTGAGTGTCGCATGGGCGCCCGAGAGGTGTGTGGCCACGGCTGACAGGCAGGCACGGTGGGCAAAACAAAGGTGGGTATGCGGAGGCTTGTCAAACGTTTTATCGTCGTCATCACGGCCGAGGAGGCTCAACAAAGACGCTGCTTAGAAGCCGTAGCCGGGGTAGGCCGAGCCGTACGGGGCCGGCGCGGCGCCGGGGTACTGGAACTGAGCCTGCTGCTGCTGCGGGCACCGAAGCCGCCAAAGCCGGGCATCGGGAGCACGCGCTCGGCGATGATGTTGTCCTCCTCGGTGGTGGCAAACGGCAGCGAGTTGAGGTACGCGATCTCCTGGCGGAGGCGCGCGTTCTCGGCCATGAGCAGGTTATCCGTCTTGCGGACGTACACATGGCGGGTCATGCTCGGCGCCTTGGTCTGCATCGGCTTGGGCACGGCGACCTTGCGCTCGACCTCAACCTCGCGGATGTGGTACTGCGGGACAGGGACGCGCTGCTGGACAACACGGACCGGGCCAGGCACCTGCACCTGCTGCGGGACCGGGCGACGGATGACCGGACCGGGCACCTCAACCTTGACGTCCTTGTACGTCACAGGGCCGGGAATCTCGACCTTGACCTCCTTCTCCACAACCGGGCCGGGCACGTACTCCTTCACCACGCGCTCAATGACCGGGCCGGGAACCTCGACGCGCTCGATCCGCTCGCGGACCGGGCCGGGAACCTCAACCTTCTCATCCTTGTAGATGATCTGGCCGGGCACAAACTGCTTGACGGTGCGGACCGGGCCGGGGATGACATCGGGCACGACACGCGGGATGACCGGGCCGGGGATGACGCGACGCTTGATGGTCGGCGGGCCCTGGACGACCTGCGCGATCTCGGCGTGCGGGATGCGGACGACGACGTTCTGGAAGGTCTCGGCCTCCTGGACGTTGACGCTGGCCGGGCCAGACGGGCCGGCGACGAACGAGCCGACGACCGGGCCGGTGGCGTTGTACGCCGAGCCGTAGCCGGACGGGTTACCAAAGGTGGTAAAGTTGGTGGTGTCGGCCGGGGCGGCAGCAGCGGTGGGGTTGGACCTGTGACACAAGCGAGTGGGGAGCGGGTGAGTGCATGCGCAGAAAGGAACGACGCGACCTTTTGGTGCCGCGCCCGACCCAAAAAAAAAGCCAACGTCCAACGGCCGCACCGTCCGAGCCGCGGAACCTCCCACTGGCAGGGGGTGCTTGCTCAACGAGCGCATGCACTACCTAGCATCATGTGTGTGCTTGTCGCCGCCTTGCTAGCTCGGAAGAAGCGCTCGGAGCGGATCTACACGAGGGTAATACCCACTTGCGTCGGGCAGGGAAGGACGACAGAAGAAAAAGCCATCCGTCGCCAGAGGGCAAAACCCACGCAGAAGGCGGCGCTATGGCTGCTTCCATGGATACCGTGTAAATAAACACGAGGCAAACCGTGTGGGGCACGCTGTGGCTGGCAGATGCAAGATGTGGATGTGTAGGCGTACATGATGAAGATGAAGAGAGTGGGGTGGGGAAGAGGTGCGGTTGTTGGGGCTGGAGCTGGAGCCAGCGGAGCTGTGCGGCGGGTCGGAGTGTGAACGGTCGGAAACGAGGCGAGCTTTCGCGGGGAGCGGCAGCAAAGGGTGGGGGGGGGGGACGGAAGGGGGCGAGTACTTCATTGACCGACCCGGCTGGGACAGGACAGGGACGAGGGGGAAGGCCAGTGGGATGGAGACACGGACTACATAACGATAGACGGGGTGGGGATGTCGTCCTTGATGGTCTTGTGCGGGAGGATGCGGGCGCCGTTGATGTAGAGCTCGTCGGTGATCTTGACGTCCTCGCCGAGGACCGAGATGTTCTGGAGGCGGGCCCAGCGGCCGACGGTGGAGTTCCAGCCGATGATGGAGGACTTGACCCAGGCGTGGGCCTTGACCTTTGCGCCGGCGAGCAGAGTGGTGCGCTGGACGCGTGCGCCGGCACCGATAGAGCAGCCCGGGCCGATGACGACGTTCGGCCCGACGAGGGCGGTCTCGTCGACGACGGCGTCCGGGTGCATAAAGACAGGACCGATAAAGTTATCACCCTCGACCAGCGAGCCGACGAAGGTAGCGCCGGACGGGCCCTCGCCCGAGACGTCACCCGAGGCCAGCGCGGAGAGGTACATGACCATGCCCTTGAGGTAGTCAGGCGGCTGGCCAATGTCCATCCAGAACGCCGGCAGGTCCATGCAGTACAGCTGGCCCTCATCGGCCATGACCGGGAAAATTTTCTTCTCGATCGAGGTCGGCGCCAGCGGGATGCGCTCCAGAATGGCCGGGTTGAAAATGTAGATGCCGGCGTTGATGCGGTTGCCCACGTAGACCTGCGGCTTCTCCACGAACCGTTCGATCTTGCCATCGCCGTCCGACACAACGACTCCATACTTGGATGGCTCCTCCACCTTGGTCACCATGATCGTGCCCTCCTTCCCGTGCGCCTTGTGGAAGGCAATGAGCTCCTCGAACGGGAACGTGCAGATCACGTCAGAGTTGAGCACAATAAACGGCTCGCCGTCCGAGCCCAGAATGCTCTCCGCCAGCTTGAGCGGGCCAGCCGTACCGAGCGGCTCCTCTTCCAGCGAGGTCGAGATGCGAATGCCGAGCTGTAGTTTGCCGCCCACCCATGTCGGGCTTGCTGTGAGTCGTGGCAGACTTCCCCCCCCCCCAGAAGGGGGGGGGGGCTGGCTTGGCAGGCTACTCCAAAACTGACCTACCACCACCTCCCGTGCCCACGCCTCCGCCGCCCTCCCTTCCTCCTTCCGACAAAGCCACCCAAGTCGTGCCATTCTCCACCAACCCCTTCACCCGATTCCCCCATGTCTGTCTCCCCCTCCTCCCCGCCCCTCCCCTCCCCTCTTTCTCCACTCTTTCTCCATCCCCTCCCCTTTCCCCTCCCCTTTCCCCCTCTTCACTTGCACTCGGGAAAGCCTCCATCATCTTCTCGGGCTGGTAGTTGACGGCGAGGACAACCTCATCGATACCGGCCTGTACACGCGTACAGTCTATGTAAGTAGCTCGCCCTCTAGCAACCTATCTCCCATAGTACTCTTTATGTGCGCCCCATACGCATACGGTCGTTGTGGACTCTGCCTGTGACGTGGATCGACGGCAGGCCCAAAGCGCGTCGCCGACCACCAGCACCCACACCTCCCCACATAACGCCAACACAGGGGGGGGGGGACGTACCTTAACAAGTGCCTCAATCTGGTGCAGGACGATTTCCTTGTTAGCAAAAGGAACCACCGGCTTGGGCGCGGAGAGAGTGAGCGGACGCAGGCGAGTACCAAAGCCACCAACAAGAATAAGTGCCTTCATCTGTGTGTGTGTGTGGTCGGGAGGGAAAGGGGAGAGAGACGGGTGGCGAGCCGAGAAAGTTGGAAAGCCATTCTTCCTGCCTTCAGATGTCCGACCGGATGTTTAGCCTCATCAGACAGACGGGTTGGGTGACGATGGTCTTTGACATAATAGCCTGCAAAGACATTCTGCATGCGTGCGGCTGAGATTGACATTGAACACTGTCTGGATCAGGGAGGAGGGGGGGGAGGGGGGGAGGGATGGGGAGGAGGAGAAGGGATGCTCGACCATCAGCCAGATGGCTGATTGATGGCTGGGAGCAAGAGCCACTGGACGCCACTCGCTCACGACACGGTACACACTCAACAAACACAACACCACAGCCAAACCCCACCACACCCAACTTCAGCCTCCCACACAACCGCTCTCTACCTCAAGCTTCCCACACACGCATACGATGGCCAACATCGAGATCCTCCCGCTCGGCGCCGGGCAGGACGTGGGGCGGTCGTGCGTGGTGGTGACGCTCGCGGGCAAGCGCATCATGTTCGACTGCGGTATGCACATGGGGTACAACGACTCGCGCCGCTTCCCGGACTTTTCCTTCCTCATCCCGCATGCGGCAGGAGAGAGCGCCATGGGCGCTAGCGGCGAGGTTGGCGCAAGTGGGGCCGGGGTAGGTGCAGCGGGCGAGGCCGGAGCCAACGACAGTGCCCGCGAGACCGCCGTCGACTTTACGGGCCTCATCGACGCTGTGGTCATCACCCACTTTCACCTCGATCACTGCGGCGGGCTGGTGTACTTTACCGAGATGTGCGGATATGACGGTCCGATCTACATGACGACGCCGACCAAGGCCGTGGCGCCCATCTTGCTCGAGGACTTTCGCAAGATCATGGTGGAGCGGCACGGCATGCGCAAGTTCTTCACTTCGGCAGACATCAAGAACTGCATGAAAAAGGTGATCCCAGTTGCGCTGCACGAAACGGTTCATGTTGACGAGAGCCTCTCGCTCAAGGCGTACTACGCCGGGCACGTCCTCGGCGCCGCCATGTTCCTCGCGTCAGCCGGCGGCTCTTCGGTCCTCTACACCGGCGACTACAACATGACGCCCGACCGCCACCTCGGCGCCGCCTGGGTTGACCTCTGCAAGCCGACCGTGCTCATCACCGAGTCGACGTACGCTACCACCATCCGCGACTCGAAGCGCGCGCGTGAGGGCGACTTTCTGCAGCAAGTCCACGAGGCCGTCGCCCGCGGCGGCAAGGTCCTCATCCCGGTCTTTGCCCTCGGCCGCGCTCAGGAGCTTTGCATCCTCCTCGACACGTACTGGGAGCGCATGGGCCTCGGCGGCATCCCCATCTACTTTTCGGCCGGCCTCACCGCCAAGGCCAACATGTACTACAAGCTCTTTATTCCGTGGACCAACCAGAAGATCAAGGAGTCGTTTGTCCGCCGCAACATGTTCGAGTTTGCCCACATCTCCGAGTTTGACCGGTCGTACGCAGACTCGCCCGGCCCGTGCGTTCTCTTTGCCACGCCAGGCATGCTCCACGCCGGCACCTCGCTGGCTGTCTTCAAAAAGTGGGCCCACTCGCCCAAGAACCTCGTCATCCTTCCTGGCTACTGCGTCAAGGGCACCGTCGGCGCCAAGCTCCTTGCTGGCGAGACCAAGGCGCTCGAGGTCGACGCGTCGACCGTTATCGACGTCAAGATGCAAGTCTCGGCGCTCTCGTTCTCGGCCCACGCTGACGCCAAGGGCATCCTGCAGCTCATCTCGCAGTGCCAGCCCGAGTCGGTGGTCCTCGTCCATGGCGAACGCCGCAAGATGAACTTTCTCAAGGACAAGATCCGCTCCTCGTTCAACTTGCCGGCCTACAATCCGCCCAACGGCGAGACCCTGACCCTCACCACCACGCCGCACTTGGTCATTGACCTCGAGTCTGACCTCGTCGCCGCCTCGCTCTCGTCCAAGCGCAAGCGCCTGCCGAGCTACGCTGCTGCCAACGGCGACAACGACGGCGACAATGACGACGACGCCGCCCCTCTTCCGCTTGCCGCCCCGCTCGCCACAAAGCGCGCAAAGCTTCTGGACCGGCCGGCCATCCCGCTCTCGGGCGTCCTCCTCGTCGACCGCGACTCGTCCGGCGCGGTCGGCGATGCCCGCCTGCTCTCGGCCTCGTCGGCTCTGCAAGAAATGGGCATGGTTGAAGTCGGCATGACCGTCGCTGTCGACGTCCATGTCGCTGATGCCGACCTCGCCGCCGTCGCCGCACACCTCGCCGCCCTCCCCTCCCTCGCTTCAGAGCTCAACATGACGCACGACCCACCGAACCGCCTTGTCTCGGCCTCGACTTCGCTCGTCATCTCCATCCCGCCTGACAACCCGTCCAAGTTTGTCTTTGCCTGGCACTACCGCGACGATGCCCTCGCCCGCCGCGCCCTCACTGCTGTACATGCCCTCGCGCCCGCGGCGCAAGCCGCTCTGTAAACCGTGACAGCCCACAATGTCAGTCCCTGCCGCTCCGCCGCGACACATGCCGCCGTCGCCGCGACCGCTGACCATGCCGGGACTGCCGCCGCTGTTTCCGCGACCGCTTTCTACGTGGCGACCGCGATCGCGACCGTGATCGCAACCGCGACCGGGACCGTGAACGTGCAAGCGACGGGGGAGGTCTCGCCACAAGACTTGAAGCGAGATCCGGGGCAAGAGCAGCCACAAGGGCCATCGGATCGCCTCTTGCCTTGGCTGCAGCGGCGCGATGGATGCCAGCCGTGCGAGCTCCACGCCGTCGGTCCGGGGCCCCCACTCCGCCCGCCGGCAACGCCGGCGGCACTAGCTCGTCGCCCAGGGTTTGAGGGCGAGGCGGGCGAGGCGGCGCAGGCGGCGCCAGCTCGGGCACAAAGAGCGTGGCGGTCACCGGCCCTACATCACCGCCGCCGCCCGCCGGGCCATCAACCCGTCTCGCGGCATGCATGTGCGCATGCAGCCGTGTTGCTCTCTCATCGGCCGCCCGCTCTGCTGCCGCCGCTGCCGCCTCATCCGCATCCACCCGAGCCCGATTGGCGGCACTCCACACATTCCACGACTTGTGCGGGATGAGATTGAGCGGCGCCATGTCTCCACCTTTCGCACAGCAGAGCCAATCGCCAGAAGCCCCGCTGCCAGCCAAGACGAGCAAGACAAGTCCCCCCGCCCGACGACAGCCCAGTCACTCGGAGCCGCCTCCGATTCGTCTCCCATCCCCTTGCGAGACCGATCGAGACCTTTGATGACAGCCAGTGCCCCTACCAAAGGCATTGGAGGAAACTGGCTGTACTTGATCGGTAGAGCCCGCCATCCCAGCGAGCGTGAGAGTGTGTCTGGTCGGATTCGGTGCCAGCTGGTGCGGGAGCGGCTGCTGCGCGGTAGCCAGGGCCAGAGCCGGAGCAAGCTCAATCTCTGACAACAGACACCGCACTCTTTGGTAAAGAGAGCGAGGGTGTGTGAGAGGATGGCGGCGTCGTTGCTGGTCCATGGCATGGAGTCTGACGAGCTGTCGGCCTCTTCGTTTGCGTTCTCTTCGTCAGACGGTGACCTGCCGCCTGCTGGCGATGGCGTTGTCGTCGTACCGCATGAAGACGGTGCGAGCAAGGAAGGTGCTGGCACATCGCAGAGCGAGATTTCCTCCGATGCGCTGCTCGAACGGTTGCGCAAGGCCGAGGCTGCTCTGGCCTCTCGGGACGCGCTCATTCTCTCGCTGGAAGACGACATCGATGCGCTCATCGAGTCGCACCGCCGCAACCAGGAGGAAAAGTACGATGCTCTGGCAGAGGCCGATGAGCACATCAAGGCGCTACAGGGCCAAATTGCGCTACTTTCGGACGAGCTGACAAGGTCAGGTGCGCCCCAGCGTCGCCGCCGTCGCAAGCGCATGTCGCGCTCGGCAGACGTCTCGCTCGAGACCGCCGACGCCGATCTCGCCCGCCTCCAGGCCGACAAGGACGCGCTGGTGGCCGACCGCACTGCCCTCCAAGAGCGGCTCGCTATCATGACTGACAAGCATGCTGCGCTGCAGGCGTACGTCGACTCGCGCCGCTCGCGCCGCCGTCGTCGCCGGCATCGGTCCAAGACCGAGGTCGCCGACGCCCACGCTGCCGCTGCCTCGGCCCCCGCGCCGACAGCCGCTGCCTCGGCCGTCGCGCCGGCCGTGAAAGTCCAAGGCGAGTCAGACTCAGACTCAGACTCAGATAGCGGCTCGTCGTCGTCATCGTTGTCGTCGTCGTCGTCCGACTCGTCGTCTGACTCGTCCGCGGCAGACTCGTCGCCCGGCTCGGATAAGATTTTGCCGTCGATGCCCGCACTCAAGCGGATGCCCGGCTTTACCACACAGCAGGAAGACAACATGCTGAGTCTAGCAGACCGGTACATTTTCCGCAAGCGGCTCTTTACCGGCAACGACACGGTTGTCTTCCGTGCGTCGCCAATGTCGGATCCGGACGCGCACGTTGTGGTCAAGATCTTCAACGACAACCGCTACTCGGCGTCAACGCCACCCAAGGTGGTGCATCTACTGAGCTCCCTGCCAGAGCCACGGTCGCCGTACATCATTCCTATGCTGGCGTGGCACCCGCTGCGAGAGACAGGCACCTTTGCAGTTGTCTATCCATACATCGAAGACGCATCGGCCAAGGCGCTGTACAACTTTCTTGGCAGGCTCTCGCTCAAGGCGCTTGCCTCTTTTGCGTACGACATCCTGCTGGCGCTGCAGTACTTTCACAAGCTCGGCTTTATGTATCGCGACATCAAGCCGGACAACATCCTGTTCGACGCTGTCTCCAACCGCGCCATTCTCATCGACTTTGACACCGTCATCCGGTACGATCCCATCGCGCCGCCCAAGACCTTTACCGGATCGCAGGGCTACATGGCACCCGAGGTTGCCGACGAGTGGGCGCGGTGCTCGCGCGGCTACACCCCCCAAGTCGACGTCTACTCGCTTGGTGTTCTCATGTTTGAGCTCGTCTTCAACGTCCCACTCGACCACCGCGGCCGCATGAAGCGCAAGTACCTGGTGGCCAAGATGAGTCACGTCAAGCCATCGAAGCGCAAAGAGATCCACGACCTGCTCGACCGCATGCTCACCGAAGATCCGAACGTGCGCATCACTGTCGATGAGGCGCTCCAGCACCCGTTCTTTGCCAAGACGAGGGCTAGCCGGCGCTCACAAGGTGAGCTTGGGCCTGTTGCGCCGCATCGTGAGCTCATCGAGTCGAACGAGGCGCTACTCGCTGACGACGGTGCCGCCGGCCCATGCAAGGTGCAGTAGCTCTTCAATAGTTGATTCGCAACTGTGCCTCTGCGCCCGAGCCGCTGGGCGCAGTGCCGCCGGCGGCCGACGTGGCCGACCACGAGGTGAGAAAGTCAGCAGTCGACGACGAGCTCGACACAAAGTTGTCGTTGTCGGCGGGGTCCTCGCGCATGTCCTTGACTCCGACAACGTCTCCGTGCGCAATAAAGTACGGCGCTTCGCGCAAGCTCCCCGAGCTGAGCGTCTTGGACTGCTTGTTCGATGCCGCCATGCCCATGCCATCATCGTCGTCGCCCGCGGCGGCAGCAGCGGCGGCTGACGCCTCGTGCGCTCCCCGCTCCGACCCGCGGGTCACCACCCGCCACTGCGCCATGCCGAGATCGTACTTGGCGACAAGGAGCGCGTCAAGCGGGATACCGAGCGCCTTGCTGAGCGCGGCGGCGAGGCTCTCGGGTGTCGGCGCCGTGGCTGCCCGAAAGATAAACTCCTGGACGCTGCTCCACATCCGCCGAAGCGGCGAGCGGACGTGCAAGTATAGAACGAGGTCGGTGTCTGCGAGGGCATTGGAGGCGGGATCGACAATCTCGACAGTGAGCGACTGGCCGTCCAGCAGCTGGTGTGCGCCGAGGGTGACATCAAGTGGGTCTGCCTCGCTCTCGGTGCCAAATGGCGGCGCCGTGAGCAAGCGCTGCGGATGGCTCGGTGACCAAAGGCGGAGCGCGGCTGGATTTCCCCCACAGCGTGAGAACCGCGGCGCGAGGCTCTCCAGAAACTGCCGCGTCGAGTCAAAGGCCGAGACCTCAAGTTCGCCAAACGACAGGAAGCGCGATTCGTCAGCGTGGAGGATGCGGAGGACTGGCGACGACATTTCCGACCCGGCGAGGGCCGAGTCGGAAGCAGTCTCGACGTCTCGGCTGCGCGCAATCATGGCATCGATGGCCGAGGCTGAAGCGGGAGGCATGGGTGGAGACTCATCACCCTCGGCAGCAGACGCGGGAGCAAGCGCGGCGTCGACGGACCAGGCGCCAGGTGGCGAGTACAGCTCAATTCTGAGAATCATGGCGCCTGGCACCGGCGGCTTGCCGTCCTCAAGCCAGACAAGGTCGTCAGCGTGGATGTTGGCGTCATCGAGGGCGAGGCTCTCGTCGGCGTAGAGTCCGGCCGGTCCGTCCCACAGATCGGTCTCGCGCAGCCGGACAGCGGCCGGCTCTGCGCCAACACGAGCAGCCATGAGTGCCTTGAGCGCGGCGAGGCTCTGCGACTTGGCACAGCGGACTGACTGCTCGACCGAGAGCCGGTCACCGTCGGCCGAGCCGTAGACAAAGCGCACGTTGACCTTGTCAGGATCAGGTGCCTCACCCTCCTCCAGCACCAGTTTCTCGCCGTTGACCACCCCAGCGTCGGCAAGCGAGAGCCGCTCCGAGGCAAACTGGTTGCCGTGGAGGCCCCAGCCAGAGGTACGCGCCAGCCGCATGCACGGCAGGGCGGCCGAGGTTCGCCACGGGCCGGTGGGAGGTAGGCGCGTGTGATCGACGTGCTGCTCGAACACCAGTTTCTTGAGCTCGCCCACAGTCATTGTCTTCTTGACCGCGAGCTTGAACACAGCCTGCGGAAACTGGACTGTGAGTGAGTCAGTGACGCAGATGTCGAGCTGGAACTGGCGCTCGATAAAGTGGGCTTGTGCGAGAAAAGCACCGTCGTCAGGTGCGAGCTCAAGCGTGAGTTTGGAGCCGAGTGTAAAGACACCAAGCGCTGCGATTCGGGTCTCCGGCTCTGCCGAGAGCGCGGCCACCCCCGAGGCATCAAGCCGGGAGAGCAGGAGTCGGCTCCAGTCACCAGAGGCGGCAGCTGCCGCAACAGCGGCCAGTGCAGCTGGTGTGACATCCGGCAGCGCGGACAAGTGCTCGAGACCAGCCGGTAGCTGGGCAGCGATGGCAGCCTTGGCCTCGGCGAGCGTGTCGACCTCACGGAGGCGGACCGGAATGGTGACGTGGTCGTTGCAGTTGGCGGCGTTCGGGTAAAAGATGAGGTCAAGTGCGATCTTCTCCTCGGCGCCGGTCCAGAGCTGGCCGTCAACGGTTGTGCCGTCCCAGGCGAGAAGAACGAGTCCGTCAACGTCAAAGCCAGCGTCACGAAGAAGAGTCTCTGGTGGAGTTGTGACTGGCGAGAGCAGGAGCTTGCCCATACGGGTCGAGACCGAGTGGAGGAGCATGTCTTCGGGAGAGCCTGGAACAGCGGAGCCAAACGCGGCCTTGATGTCGTTGCGGAGCGAGGCCAGAGTATGACGGAGGTCGATGTCCATGCGCTGGACGGCGTGGGTCGGCGCGATGACGTTGGCGCGCCGCTTGATGGCGGTCAGCTCGCCGTTGTGAAGAACGTAGTTTGCAGCCGAGTGGACCACCAGCTCTGCGTAGTTGGCCATCTCGGCGTACTCGGAGCGGACAGCGGCATAGTGGGCATCCTTGGAGGCAATAAGCGCGGCAAGATGCGGCGGCGGGGAAGCGGCGGCGGCGGCGGCACGCGCAGCGGCGAGCGAAGAGCGGGCGCGGTAGACTAGCATGTACGAACACTCGGTAGCTGACTCCTGCCCGTACTGCGAGGCGAGGGTGGAGACAGGGATCGGGGTGACTTGCGAGTCGTTGAAGTCGTACCAGCCCGCAAGGTTGGGCGCGCCCGCAAGACGAGCGCGCTCGAGCGCCGGATCTTCAAACTGCGGCAGCGAGGCCGGGTCGACGTTGGTGGCGGCAGCGACATCGTGAGCGTAGGCATGATAGTGGCCGCCGTAGGCACCACCCGAGTGGATGACGACGGCGACTAGGTCAAAGAGCGCAGGCGAGGCCGGGTCGACCGACGGCTGAAACAGCTCGCCCTCGGACGGAAGCAGCTCGTACGGAGCATCAGGATTGCCGGCGTCGGGCGCGACATAGTCTGCGGTGTAAGGCGCCATGTCGAGGACAAGCGGGAAGGGAAGGCCGAGTTGACTTTGACTCGCTTGTTGGCGGCCCAGTCATACTCGAACCGCGAGAGCATGCAGACAAGGAGCGGCGGCAGCTCAGCGATCTTTGCGCCCATGCGGGCATCCTGCTTCGAGTCGCAGACGGCGCACGAGACCTGGTTGTCTCCCTCAAGCACCTCGTAGTCGAGGACCGAGTCGAGGGCAGCCGGCAGCGAGTCAAAGCCTGCAACTGGAATGACGAGGTCGAGGAACGACTCGGGCCGGTCGCGCGCGGTCTCACATGCCATGCAAATGATCCGGTTGAGGAGGGTGCCCTCGTAGAGGGCACGGACTGTGTTGGGCGCCGACGTCTTGCGCAGCTGCTGCTCGACAGCGTCAAACAAGATGCGGTTGAGCTCCTGGATGTCGTGCTGCTGCAATGACTCGTTGTCGAGCCACTGAAAGCCACGGCGAGTCAGCGAGCGGGTTGAGATGGCGGCAACGTTGCGCGAGTGCATCTCTGCAAACAGAGCCTGAAGCTGAAGCAGAACCTTGAGCTGCGGCGTTTCAGGCTCGGGTGCGGGATCGGTTGTGGCCTCGACTGTGGGCTCGGCATCGACTTTGGGAGCGGTGTCGGGCGCAGCATCGGCCTCGACCTCGACTGTGGGCTCGGCATCGACTTTGGGTGCGGTGTCGGCCTCAACCTCGACGTCGGGCTCGGCATCGACTTTGGGTGCGGCATCGGGCGCAGCATCGGCCTCAACCTCGACTGTGGCCTCGGCATCGACTTTGGGTGCAGCATCGGGTGCGGTGTCGGCCTCAACCTCGACGTCGAGCTCGGCATCGACTTTGGGTGCGGCATCGGGCGCAGCATCGGCCTCAACCTCGACTGTGGGCTCGGCATCGACTTTGGGTGCGGCATCGGGCGCGGCGTCAGCCTCAACCTCGACGTCGGGCGCGACCTCGAGCAGAGCATCGGGCACAGCATCGGCCCTAGCCTTGGCCTTGTCCTCAGCCTCAGCTGGGGCCGGTGCTGGTGCCGGTGCCGGTGCCGGTGCCAGGACCGTGGCTGGCTCGTCATCACTATCGGCAGTATGGTTGTCATCGCCATCATCATTTTCACCAAACACGCCGCCAAACAAATCCATGACGCCGTCATCGTTGCCCGACGACGAGTCACCGCCGTCGCCGCCAAATCCAAATAGGTCCAGGTCGTCGTCGGCACCGCCCATGTTGCCAAAGCCACCAGCAGATGAGTCCGAGTCCGAAGAGTCGGCGCCCGGCCGCGACGAGTACGCGACCACCGGCTCGCGGTTGTGCGAGCCGTGCCGGTACGACGGACCAAACGACCGCGGCGGCTTTCCGGTGGAGCGGTCGGTCGCACGCCGCCGGCCTGCCCGCGACAGGTCGCCGCCCTCGAGCACAAAGTTGACCCGCTGCTCCGAGTCGGCCGGATCCGGGTACGCCCGGCACGCCGCCTGGATTTGCGCCATCGAAAAGCCCATACCCGACATCAGATCCAGAGTGGCGTCGTCGACGACAACATCAGCTGCGGGCGAGTCGGGAGCGTCGACATCAGCAGTGTCGGCATCGTCAGATTCGTCGGCAGCAGCATCACTGGCGCCAACATCGTCAACATCGCTCACGCCATAGCCTCTTCCGGTGGTCGGCGCAGCGCCAGCGTCCGAGTTGTCAGACTGGAACATGGCAGCGCAGGCGACCGAGCCGTCGTCGGCCACCTCGAGAGCCTGCGACGACATGCCGAGCTCCTCCTGGTCGAGAGCAAAGAGAGCAGCGCGGAGTTCGGGCGTGAGGTACATGATCTGTAGCAATGAGTTGAGGTAGCATGTGGCACCCTGGTTGAGAATGCCCACATAGCCAGCATCCCCGCGACCCTTGGCCGCACGAGGCAGCCACTGGCCCACTCGCCGCCCCTCTCCACCGCCTCCACTCTTGCCAGCCCCTGTCGCCGCCTTTGACGCTTCTCGAGGATTAAACGCATCCAACGAGTACTCGTCCATGTCCTCTCTGCTGCCTCTATCGAGCTTCTGTGGCTATTTCCTGCGACAAGTGCTGACAGGAGCGGTCGGTGAGGAGGAGACAGGAGGAGAAGGCCCGAATGGAAGCTCGAGCCCCTAAAGAGTCTGTCTGTCCGACTGCCTGCATCTTGACCACACCACGCGCGATGGGAGGGATTGCGACGCTCAAGGGGGATGGAGAACAACAGATTTTTTTATCACACACCGCGTAGCGTATGTATCCATATGTTTGTTGTTGCTCGACTGCAACGCTTAGACCTGCAGCTGTGGCATCGCAATGAGTGCGGGTATTCTACGCCTCAGCCAAGTCCCCAGTCAGACCAGCCAGGAATGATGAAAAACACATCGATTATCCTCTCCTTTGCATTGCGAGCCAGAACATGGCAGATCCATCCTCTTCCCTGTTCCCCTTTCGCTTGCCCTCTCCCCCCTCCCCCCCACCCCTTCTCCCCCACCCCTCTCTGTCTCTCTCTCTCTCTCTCTCTCTCTCTCTCTCTCCCTGAAAAAACCAAGCCAGTTGATTGCACGGGTACACTAGAGAGGATGCGAGTGCAGGTATGGCTACTGATGCTGGGACTGCTGGGGCTGGTGGCGGTTGGTGATGTGGCTTGTGCGGACATGACTGTTGAGCCTACTCGATGCTTGCAGTCAGTGCTGGACGGTGAGCAAGGTTCTCCGGATGGCTGCCCCACTGGTGAGATCGCCAGGGTGAATGCCTTTCAGGGCATGCGCATCACTCTTCTGGGTGACTCGGTTGGCCAGCTTGTCTTTCTTGGTATGCATGCTATTGCTGCTGGGGCAAAGACGCCGGTCCCGAGGCTCAAGCCCAACAAGAACCGCGCGTTTGACGTGGCAGAGCTCAACGCCAAGCTCGAGTACGTCTACGCGCCATATCTGGAGGACATCGAACGCGAGCTGCTGGCTCTGACGCTAGCACCGGCTGAGGATGCCCCGCATGTGGTCATCTGCAACGTCGGCCTGCACGATCTCCTTTATCGTCCAAAGCTCGGCCGCAGCGAGCTGGCCGATCGTGTTGAGGCGTTGCTGGTCACGCTGCGCACGGTGGCAGCACGGTGGGCAGCCAACGACAAGACGGGCCCGTCATGGGGCCTCTGGTTTTCACACACCCCGCTGGTGGATGCTGCACTTTCGGGTCCGCGTGTGGTCTCAACCATCTTTCGCGACGAGCACATCCAAAAGCTCAACGCCTTGGCGCGCAGCACCATCACTAGCGGCGAGTACAATCCACTCACTAGCGGGCTGCTCTATCTTGACCTCCACACTCTGCTGAGTGCCGAGAGCAAGAAGCTTGCAAGCCATGTCCCCGACGGCCTTCACTTTGACGCCGAAGTGGCGATGAAGATTGGCGGCGCACTGGTACAAACTCTTGCGGCGCGGCGTGTCAAGTCGGCGTCGAGCCAGGCTTTGTCACCAAAGACTGTCCATCCAGATTGGCGGCCGTCACGCTGGCTGGAGGCCGCTCATGCTGTTGTAGTCCTCTATCTGTATCTCGGCATCGCTCTCTGGCTCTATGCCGAGTACCACGCTCTCCTGCACGCCCTCAGCACTTCGCCGTCCCCGTTCCGCGCCCTTGCTCCGACGTGGATCCTGAGACTCTTGTACACGAACCAGGAACTGGCACAGTTGCAGCCAGAAGGCGGGACAGACAAAGTGGACATGCCAGCAACAGGACCAAAGGCGGCTGATGACGCCGAGGCCGGTACGACCAGTGGAGAAAACCTTGGTATGCCGCCGGCGTTCAACACCAACAATGCTTTCACCAAGGTCAAGGCCTATCTGCAGAGCAAGGGCGGGCTTGACCTCGCGCGACATGTCCTCTTCCTCAGCCTTGTGATGCTGTACGCCGATGCCGCCGACGGCGACCCTTCGATCAAGCTCTGGCCGTCGGCGCCACGGCAGTACTCGCGCGATCTGTTTGCCTTTCTCAACGTGGCGCTCGGCGCTGCGGCGCTGCTCACCATCAAGCCTTCTTGGTCGACCAAGGGTGGTTGCGAGGCGGATGCGGTCATCCTCAACCGCGAGCAGACCGAGGAGTGGAAGGGGTGGATGCAGGTGGTGTTTGTGCTCTACCACTACTTTGCTGCCAAGGAGACGTACAACATGATCCGGGTCTTCATCGCGGCGTACGTTTGGATGACAGGCTTTGGCAACTTTTCGTACTTTTACATCCGCAAGGACTTCTCCATGGTTCGGTTGACCAAGATGATGTTCCGCCTCAACTTCCTAGTCACTGTGGTGTGCTTCGGCCTGCAGCGGCAGTACATGTTGTACTACGTCTGCGCCCTCCACACCTTTGCCTTTCTTCAGGTCTACGTCACGATGTACATCGGACACGCTTCGAACGAGTCGGTCGCGTTCATGACAGGCAAGCTCTGTGCTCTTGTTGTCTTCAACTTTGTGCTCTTTGACATTCCGGGTGTGTTTGAGGTTGTATTTGCTCCGCTTGCGGGTTTGCTCTCGTACAACGGGTCGCTGCATGAGTGGCACTTTCGCACGCATCTTGACCACTACATGGTGGTGCTGGGCATGGCGAGCGCGTATGTACATCCGCAGGCTACCAAGATCCTGGGCGCACTCAACGCGCAGCGGCCGGTGGTGCGACACACGACCAAGGCTGTGCTGGCCGCCGTCTGCCTCTGGATCGGCTACCTTTGGTTTGTCCACATCCTAGTCGCCAACGACAAGTACGCATACAACGCACAACATCCGTACACGGCGTGGCTTCCGATCCTGCTCTTCATTGTCCTCCGCAACATGTTTACGATCTTGCGCAACTGGCACATGCATCTGTTTGCCTGGCTGGGACGCATCACGCTCGAGACCTACATCCTTCAGCTTCACATCTGGCTCTCGCACGACGCCAAGGCTGTCACCGTCTACATTGACGGCTATCCGCTCATCAACTTTGTGCTTGCCACGCTGCTGTACGTTGCGGCTTCGTGGCTGGTGTTCAAGGCCACCGTGGCGCTGTCGGACGCACTCGTTCCGCGCGGTGCCGAACTCCACGATGTCGCGGTCCGCATCGCGTGGAGCGCGGGCTGTTTTGCCATTCCATGGATCACACTGATATTAGTGGTGTGAGGCGGCACTCGACAGAGACAGACAACAACACAAAGACATTAACGTAGTACTCTCCTCTCACCCTCGATAGTAGAGGGGGGAGGGGAGTAGAAAGGGGAGGGGGGGGGGGGAGGGAGGGAGGTACAGGAGAGAGCTAAATCGGCTTAGGTTCGAGCGACGGCGAGCGCGAGGCGCGGTGGACACGCGGCGGACGATGGATGAGATCGCGGCGGGCAGCGGCAACCGAGGCTTGCAGCCTTTGGGCGCGGCGCGGATCGGCGAGCCGCGCAGGCGCGGGCACAGCACCGTCAGCGGCGGTGGCAGCGGCGGGCGAGACCGCAGCTGGCTGCTGCGCGAGGTCGGAAGCAACCACAGCCGGCGGGCCGACCATCTGGCGGCCGTTGATGACCCGCTTGACAAGGTGGGTCAGAGCGCCGCGAAGGCGGGAGTTCTGGTCGGCGAGCTCGCGGTTGGCGGTGAGGGCGGTCATCATGCGCTTCATGATGATGGCGTTGGTTTGGCGGACGCGTTGCGAGTCGAAGCGCGACTTTTCAAGCTCACAATTGAGCTCGCACATCCGCTGCATCAGCGCGTACAGGCGGGCCTCGGTCGGGTTCGACGCCGTGGCGGCTACCTGCTCGCGCACGGCGTCGAGGACGGCAAGAGGGGCGGAACGTGCATGGCGTGCAGAATCAGACATGCAGAGCAAAGAGAGGCTTAGAGTACTAAGACAATAATGATGAGAGTGACAAGAACAATGACTGCTACAACGGCGACGTCGTGGTCACGGGTTGCGTTGGCAAAGTAGTTGCGCGTGAGCGTCGGAAATGCGCGCCGGGTTTTGGTCACTCTCTATTGAGGACTTCTTTGGAACGCTGCGAAGGTTGATCGAACCTGGAGACCACGCGTTCGAAGCAGAGGGAGGGATAAGGGGAAGGGGGGAGGTGGGAAAAGAAGCCGAAACGAAACAAAGAGGCAGATCAACGTTTGTCAAAGTACTTCAACACGCTTCACCTCGTTGTTAGGGTGTGCGTTGGAGAGTAGGTGGCGTAGATGGGAGAGTCTGGGTGGAGTGTGGCAACTCGTCTGGAAGCTCTCCACGAAGCGTCGTCGCCTCCTTGCGACTCGGTTGGCGACTCGCCTGGCGATTCGACCCAGACTCGGCCAGTGTGATTCGAGTCGCACTCGCCAGTCACAGCCATGACCTCATCAGAAACGAATAGAGCCACAGAGTATGTCAGGGGGGAGAGGGGGAGAGGGGGGGGGGGGGGCATTATTATGAGACAGCCATCGGTAAAGAAGGAGTATAGTGAGCCAGGATTGAGTTGATCACGCCCATGTCGAGGGAGAGGGGGGGGCAGGCAGGGGGGGCCGCAGCCTGGTTGACGACCGGCGACACTGCGTGACCTCCCCCCTCCCCGTTCCCCCTCACACGCTCACGCACACACACTCACACCACACCCCTCCACAGCCACCCCATCCCAAGCGTAGCCTTTAATTGTCAACACATACACACGCATGGCTACTGTGGTCGCATCCCTGGCTCGTCCTGGAGCGCGGACGAGCACTGAGGAGGCAGGGGCAGAGCCGTCGGTCGGGACTGGGGCTGAGGCTGCAGCTCCTGCGGAGGGTGCAGGTCCGGGTGAGGACGAAGGGGACGGCGCAGAGATGGTACTGGTGCGGCCGAAGGACTTTGAGGTCGATGAGGCGTTCTTTGAAACCGGGCGGGACGGGCTGGCCTATGTCTTTGAGTCGCTGCCTGGTGGCGGTCGCGGCTCGACCGTGCCTGTGGACTGGCTGGAGGAGCAGGAGGCTGTGCTCGACGCCGGCCTGGCACGGATCCAACGTGTACTCGACGCGCGGCTGAAAGAGTCGTACGACTCGTTTGTCTCGGGCATGCAGCGGGTCCGCGAGGTGGAGACCGATCTGCAGTTTGCAGGAGTCATTTGCTCTAACGGCCGCCGCAATCTGGGCGCCGCGCGCGACAACCTGACTACCTCGGGCCTGGCAGTCTCTTCGGCGGTAGAGTGCAAAGCGACGGCTACCGCCGTCTTGGACCTGCTCTCGGTCCTGTCGTCGCTGGAGCAGGCGCCGGCCGCCATCGACGCGCAGCTCGAGCTCGGTGCGTTTGCCGACGCCGTGACGCTGGCAGACGAGGTCCTGGCGGCGCTCGACGCAGCCGAAGCACGTGTGGCGGAAGCGGACAAAGTCGACGAAGAAGAAGATGAAAATGGCAAATGCGACGAGGTGGCCGATGACAGCCCCGTCGAGGACCAGGCCGCGCGCGAGCCGCCGACGCTGGTGTGCGCATCGCACCTGCGAGCACAAGTGACCAACGCGCGCAACGCGGCAGTGGTCTCGATGGGCGACGCCATCCGCGAGGCCTTTGTCTCGTTTGATGCAGAGCGATACGGTGCAGTACTCTCGGGCTACGCCGCGGCCGGCAAGGAGGTCTCTGTCAAGACGCTTGGCTCGATTGTGGTCGATGCGGTGCGGCTGGCGACGCGCAACGTGGTGCTCTCTGTGGTAGCACGCGACGGCAAGGTATCGAGCAAAAAGATGCGGATGTACCGGACCAAGTTCAAGTTCAAGGAGCTTGCAGCGCTGGTGCCCGAGGACGCGTTTGTGGAGACGCTCCGCGAGCTTGCGGCGTGCGGGTGCGACCTGCTGTACAACTACTCTGCCGTCGAGTCATGGCACAGGGCCGCGGCGGCCGCAGCCGCAGATGCCAGTGAGCTTCCCCCGGAAATGCCGCTGATTGTGGGCGTGGGCGCGATGCTCCGGGAGCTGCGGTCAGACAAGCTCTGGGCCTCACTGGAGCGGTATGTGGTTTCGTTTGTGTCAGTGGCCAACGTGGCGCTTCTCCCGCCGTCGGCTGTTTTTGGCACGCTCGAGCTGGCGACTGGCCTCGCCGTCATCGGCGACGAGTACTCGGAGACCAAGTGCGGGTCGCTGCGAGCGGCGACCCGGGCGTTTGCGACGACGTACTTTGAGACGGCGCATGCCAAGGCGCTGGACCACCTCAAGACCATTCTTGAGAACGATACCTGGCAGCGGTGGCCGGTCCACGCCTCGTACGGAGTGGCAGACCTGAAGTTTGTTCGCCCACGTCAATCGGTGCTGGCGCGCCCAGTGACGGCGACAGCGTCAACCGGCGGCCGTCTCTCGTTGACCGAGCGGTTTGCGATGGAGGGCAACCCATTCCGTGCGCTTGCGCCGCCGGTCGACGAAGCCGCCTCCGTCGTCGCCAGTGGCGATGCAGGTGGCAGAGGCGAGGTGGCTGCCGGCGAGCGCGGCGGACCGCTGGTCGGCTCAGCCACCATCTCGCTCCTTCGCGCGCTCGCCGAGTACACCCACCTTCTCCCGGCGCTGCAGGCATGCTCGGGCGAGGTGCTCAACGGGATGGAGGAGCTGCTTCTCTTCTACGTGTTTTCAGTCTTCAAGCTGTTTGGCCTCCGCGGGCAGGACCTTGTCCGCGAGCTTACGCTCGACCCACGGACGGCCGGCGGTGCGGCGAGCGAGAGCGGGGCAGGCGCCGGCGAGAGCGGCAGTGGCGCCAGCGCAAGCGGCGGCAACGCCGGCGGCAACGGGACCGGAAGCGGCGGCAGCAACAGCGCCGGCGACGGCTCGGGCGTGCTGGGCGTGGGCAGCTCGGGCAGCGGGGGCAAGGGAAGCAAGGGAGGCAAGGGCAAGATGCCGAAATCGTCATCGTCCAACTCGCTGACGGGGCTGCTGGCGCGAGCGGTGGCGAGTGGCAGCGGCAGCTCGCCGGAAAGCGAGACGACGCGCGTGTTAGCGCTTGTGCGTGCGGATTCGGCGGTGGACGCCGGGCTGGAGGCGTTTGTTGTCCGCGGGCTTGGCCTCCTCCCGCTCGAGTCGCTGCCCTCGCTGTGCTCGATTGTCAACCTCGGCTCGCCGACGACGCTGTACGGGCTGGCGGAGCGGGTGGTAGGCATTGAGTCGCTGGTGTTTGTAGGCGAGGTACTTCGCGAGGTCCGGCCGCAGGTGGAGGAGTCTGTGGACAAGCAGCTGCGCGGGGCAGTGGCCTCGTTTTACGAGACGAGCGTGGCGCAGCTCAACCCGCTGCGCGAGTACATGTACGCCAACGTGGGGACGCGGCTTATCGACCTCAGCGCGTCGTGGCAAGCGCTCAACTCGGTCAACTTTAGTCCGAAAGAAGTGGGCATGGAGCACAACGGATATGTCAACCTGCTGACGCGCGAGTCGCAGATGCTTGCTTCGCGGTTTGCGTCGCTCTCGGAGACCGTGGTGCCGAGCGAGATCCAGGACAAGCTCTGGGCATCGATCATCGAATGCATGGCAACAATGCTTGTCGAGGGGTATGCGACGACGAAAAAGTGCTCGATTGAGGGTCGAGCGCTGATGTTCCTGGACCTCTCTGTCTTCCGGTCGGAGCTGTCCAAGCTGACACGACTCTCGCCGCTGCCTGGGATGGCGCGAGTCGAGGGCTTTGTCAAGGCCTTTTACCTGCAGGAGCACGAGATCATGCCGTGGATCAAGGACCACTTTGGCGAGTACTCGGTGAAGCAGCTGACCGGGCTGGTCTCGTCGGGAGCAGGCGATCTCGGCCGCAAGACGCGGCAAAAGGTGATCCAGTACATCTCCAAGCTGCAGGCGCCGTGAACGGCACACGTTGGACACCTGCTGCGCCGGCAGGGCATCGCCAGCAAAGGCAAGTCATCCGCGCGAGGCGTCAGTGCGGTCAGTGCGGTCGGTGCGGTCGGTGCGGTCGGTGTCCGGCAACGGATACGAGACGACCGACTGCTCCGGGAGGCGCGAGGCTCGCTCGACGTTGGCAGCGAGGAGGAGCTGATGGACTTCGCGGAGGGCCGAGGGACACGACTTGGACATCCACTCCCGAAAGCGCTTGTGCATGATGCTTTGGAACTCTGCGTGCTGCTCGAGGGGAAGCGGCGGGTTGGAGATGAGTTGAAGGAACGAGTCGATCTCGGCCTGACGGGCGGCGAGGGCGTCGGCAAAGGAGGGCGGAAGCGGGAACGGGTTCTTCCGCGTCGCGCCCTCCATGTGCAGCGGAACGACAAACGGCGTAAACTTGTCAGGTTTGAGCAGGGCAAACGACGTCGACGCGTCGCGCTCGGAAATAGAGGCCAGCTCGGCGTGTGAGGCGGCGGCGTCTGCGGCGGCGGCCGAGTAGAGCGAGATGACCTCGTTCCACTTGTTGGGCGCCGATGGGTCAAGGCCGGCACGCTCAAGGTGTGCGCCAAGGAGCGGGTAGTGTGTGTTGAACGGAGCAAAGGTGAGGCGCTCGGACTTTCCTTGAGAAGCGGGCGAGTGAGCGAGAAGAGGTAAAACGACGAGTTGACACAGTTCTTGACGGTGAGGGCGGCGGTGGCGCAGATGAGGCGGACGCCGACGCAGCGCTGCACGCGGACAGCCTTGGCGACAGCGCCAACGACAATGGTCAAGTTCTTGCAGCCGTAGATGGTGACGTAGTCGTGCGGGCCCAGAAAGTACATGTACTGGTGCTTGCACCGCACAATGTGTAGCGAGCGGAGCGACGACGACCAGAGGCCGGCCGAGACCTTGCCCATTGTTTTCTTGGCAATGTCGCGATAGACGAGCGGCGGCGCAGACTCGTACCGCTCTTCGCTGGCAAAAGAGGCGTGCTCGGTGTAGGGTACGGCCGGCTCGGCGGGCATGTTGTCAAAAGTGTAGATCTCTGTCTCTTCGGCCTCGTTGAGCGGGCGGCGGCGGAGCGGGAGCAGCGGGTACGCCGTGGTGTTGACCGTCAGGTTAGCGGTGATGTAGTTGACAAGCGCAGGGCCGGCAATGACGGCAGCTGTTGCATCGAGAGTAGTGGGGACGAGAAACTGCGACGGCGGCGCAATGTGGAAGTGGTCGTAGCCCGAGCCGAGGACAAGGGCGAGCTTTGCAACCTCGGTGCGGGCGAGAGGGATGGCGGTGAACGAGAAGAGGGTGTCGTTTGTGGGCGCCTTGTGGTGCTTGCGGAAGAGCACGTCTTCGGCGGTGCCGTGGATGAGGAGCTGGACCAGATGGCGGGCGTGGGCGCGGACCCACTCGGTCTGCATCCGCTCCTCGTAGCGGAGGAGCGAGTTCTCCACCCGCTCGACGAGCTGCGACCGGAGCATGTGCGGGTGGTAGAGCTGAACAAAAAGGAAGAGCACAAACAGCGTGGCATCAACCTTGTCTTCGGTCACTACCCGCGAGACAGACGGGAGGCCGGCGGTAGCGTCATCGCCGCCGGACGACGACGACGCCCCGCTGTCATTGACGGCCGAGACGGCCACCAGCGGCGCCGCGAGGACCCGGAAGGTATCAAAAGCGACAAGCCCCAAGTCCGGCTTGAGATTGAGCTCATTGTGCGCGAGCTTGAGCCAGTCTTTGAGCCTGTGGTGCGAGAGAGCGTGAGTAGCGAGGGAGCAGAGGTTGGGGGCGGGGGTTGGGGAGCAGGAAAAGGTCGTACGAGATCGAGGCCGTCGTGGGGTCACAAGCGGCGCGAAGCGAGTGTGCCACGTCCAGGAGCTTGTTGAGCGAGCCAATGCGCTCTCGAAGGAAGGAGAGCTGATGGGCAAATAGCTCATGTTTGACCCACAACATGCCGTGGGAGTGTGGGGCAGGGGCGTGGGGTGCGGGGCGGAGAGGCGGTCGGGGCAAGGGCGGGGTCGGCGTGGGGTGTTGGCGATCACCGACGCCGGCAAGTCGATCGATCGGTGGCGCGAAGGTGATCGATCAGGGGGCGGGGGGGGCAGCAGGCGGCTGCGGACTGGCGACACTGGGTACACACCTCTTCCGCTGCGTCATGGGCGTCAAGACCGAGGTCGAGAAGGCTATCAAGGGCTCGCAAAAGTGGGTTCTCAAGAAGTACTGCTCGTCCAAGCGCAAGCGTGCCACCCGCTACACCTCTGCCCTTCACCACGAGTTGTCGGTAGGTGACTTTAGCGGCGGAAGGTGCCTCTGTGTTCGGTGGCCGCCCGTTGGGGGGACTGAGGGGGGAAGGGGGGGGGGGGGGAGGGGGGGGGGGTGAGGACTACAAGATGCAAGCGTAGCAAGCAAGGGGAGGTAGAGGTATAGTGTGCAGGACTCACAGACGAGCTGGTGTGATGGTGGTGGTGATGTGGCGGTGGTATTCGACTGGGACTGCGGGCTGGAGCGAGTTCAGGAGGTAGGTTTGGTTGGAAGAGCAAAAAAGCCCGCAGGCGGAAGTGGCTGCAGTGAGACAGGGGGGGAGGTGGGGGGGGAAGGAAGGGTACTGGGTGCTCACATGCGAGACTGGGGTGGTGTGTGACGGATGAATAGTATGTGGTGAACAAGGGGACGCTGCTGCATCTGGCTGTGCTGTACAACAAGCCGGACATGGTCAAGTATCTGGTGGGCAAGGGGTGCGACGTGAACGCGCGGGCCAAGGCGGCGTACCGGGTCTCGTATCATGTGGGGATCAACCTGGCGACCGAGGTGACGCCGCTGCAGCTTGCGGTCCTCCTGTACCGGCACTCTGTGATGAAGACGCTTGTGGGCCTTGGCGCGGACGTGCACGCGGCGGCCAACGGCGAGCGGCTGCTGGCGACCCAGGGCCGGGTGATCAACGGAACGGTGGCGCACCTGTGCGTGCTGTGGGGCCGGGTCGACTCACTGGCATACTTGCTCAAGATCGAGCCGTCTGTGGCGACGGCGCCTGCCGAGGAGGTGTACCGGCTTGGGGTGCCGGTCTCACACCGGTACGCGGTGAAGGATGCGCCGCCGGCGCACCTTGCGGTTCTCTTCAACCACGAGGCGTCGCTGGAAGAGATTGCAGTGTACACGACGGACACATCGACCAAGACTCTTATTGGGCACATCCACTCGGACGTTCGCGACAAGGCTGGCGAGCTGCGCGAGCTCGACTTTGCGTACGGCTCCAAGGCGTTTTCGGCAGCCGATCTGGCCAACAAGCTTGACCACAACACGTGCGCCAAGCTCCTCACCGACCGCAAGCGGCTCAAGAAGCTGCGGAGCAAGCCTTCCAAGCGGCTGGCGGCGATGAAGAAGCGCGAGGCCAAATCGAAGAACTTGCTCAACAAGGTGTATGACGAGGACGACTCATCCGAGAACATCGGCCGTGAGGGCACGATCCGGGTCAAGTCGCGGCCGCGCGGGAGCTCCAGCTCCAACTCGAGTTCGCTGGACTTTGAGGACTCGGACGCCGGCTCGGGCTACAGCTCCGGCTCCGGCTCTGGCTCTGGCTCCGGCTCTGGCTCTGGCTCCGGCTCCGGCTCGGCCTCGGCCTCCAGCTCGGCCTCAGCGCCAGTGCGAAAGGTGGTCAAGAAGAAGTCCAAGAAGAAGCGCAAGGTGAAGAAGGCTGTCGAGTCGGATGCCGACGATGTGGCTACGGTGGAGACCAAGACGACCAAGACGACCAAGAAGAAGCGGCGGAAGAAGAAGGCCGACGCAGAGTCAGATGCTGACGGCGAGACCAAAGTGAGTAAGAAGCGGCGCAAGAAGAAGACGACCAAGACAACCAAGAAGCGGCGCCGCAAGTCGTCGTGATGAGCGGGGGCAATGAATTCATTGTGCCGAAGCAGGAGCCACGTCCATGGGTGCGGCAGAGCTCGAGTTCGAGGACTGCGGCACGATGGCGGTGGTGGAGACGACGTCCATGGGGGCGGGGGCGGCGGGGG
>NW_013657676.1:369877-375155 GCF_000142905.1 Thecamonas trahens ATCC 50062 | reverse complement strand
CGTGGGCGCGGCGGGCTTGGCGGCAGGCGGCATCGCGCCAGCGGCGGCGCGAGCGAATGCAGAAGGGATGGTGTTGGCAATGCTGGGCTTGCTGGCCTTGTCAGCCACCTTGCCGACCACCTTGCTGTCGCCGTTGCCGCCGTTGCCGCCGCCATTGCTATCATCGTCGTTATTATCGTCGCCATCGTTCTTGTCATCGTTCTTGCCGTTGTCGCCCTTGTTGCTCTGGTTGGCCGGCTTGCGCTTCTTCTTGGGCTTGGGCTTGCGACGCTCAGGGCGGTTGCGGAGCTCCGGGACGTCAAACTCGTCGCCAAAGGTTACCGGGGTGGTAACCTTTGAGGCACGCTCCTCAATCTCGAGGCAGGCCTTGGCGACGTCGGAGAGGACCTCGGACTCTGCGCCGGTGTCGGGATCAGTGATGGTGACAGTCCGGTCGCGGTTTGCGAGATGGCGGGCATACTTGCGCGAGAGGTCCGAAGGGCGGCGGAAGGGCTTGAACCATTTGCCGTACTTGGCGAGAACGCGGTGCCAGCGGCGCTTGAGCGGCTCGGCCTCGATCTTGGCAGCATTGATGAGGTTCATGACCTCGTCTTCCGTCCAGAGCTGGAGCGTCTGGATGGTGGGTCCGGCCGACTCGGCAATCTCGCGCTTGGTTGGGGCAATGTTGAACTGCGGGACCGGAATGTTAGCGCTCTCCAAGGCGCGGCGATAGGTGGCCCACTTGCGCGAGAGATGGTCGGCGTGGCGGGTCGGGTGGAGTTTGTCCTTGATCGAGTCGTAGATGGTGTTCCACTTGCCGCGCTCCGGCCCGTGGTAAGCGAGGACACCGGCCTTGATGGCCTCGTACTCCTCGTTGGTCCACGGAATGAGCACCCGCTTGCGCTTACCCGTGCTCGACTTGGAGCTCTTGGACTTGGAGCTCTTGGACTTGGAGCTCTTGGTGGATCCCTTGGTCTTGCTTGCCTTGCCCGAGAGCGACTTGGACTTTTTGGCCGGCGGCCCGTCGTCGTCCTCCTCGAGCACAATGTCCGACTCGTCGTCATCTAGCGAGTCTTCCTTACCACCGTCGTCGTCAGCGCCCTTGACTTGCGAGACCGAGCTCTTGCGCCGGCGCTTGCGGCCAAGGACCTCGGCAGGCGGCGAGGAGAAGAGCGCGTTGGCCGAGAGGCCCGGCTTGCGGATGAGATCCGAGCACCAGTCGCCCTCGACCACCTCTTCAACGGCCGAGAGGCCGAGACGACTCATGATCTTGAGCCGGAACGCGCGACGGCGTTCAAAGCCTTCCATGTCTTCCTTGGATCGGGTAAAGGCCGGTTCTGTCGCGTTCTCGGCCGGCTTGTCGTCGTCACCGGTTGCGAGCGACTCGGGGCCGCTGCTGCCGGACGTACCGGTTGCGGACGCAGGCGGCGGCGACGGCTCAGGAAAGTAGCGGACCTTCATGACTTGTGGAACAATGCCCGATGCAAGGAACTCCTTGGCCTCGCGCAGGGCCTTGAGCAGCTTCTTGCGCTTCCGCGGCTTCTTCTTGGACTTGGACGTCGACGCCGACGCCGGGCCAAAGACATCGTCGGTGGCGGCAAAGGGCTTGATGTTGCGCGAGGTGATGACAGCGTTGTCGTACGAGCCAAAGAACGCGCACCGCCACTTGCTCTCCTCGCCGCTGTTCGTGTTCTCGTCCACAGCGTCGAGCCGGAGAGCGGGCCATGCCGGCCACGACGCCATCCTCGCCCACACCACCTGCGTCTGCTGCGCAGGGGGCGCGGCCGGAGCGGCCGAGGGGGCGGTTGCCATAGTCAGAGTAAGAGAGAGAGAGAGAGAAGCGAGGGGTGGAGGATGACGTGGGGGGGTGAGGAGGGGGGGGTGGAAGAGAGGGCTGTTACCGCACTCCTTCCGCCCCGTCTCGCCGTCGTCTGTCTGTCGCTGAAAATCGGCGTCGACCCGCCCCGCAGAGCAGGGAGGAATCTACGAAGGTCGTCCGGGGTGGGGGGTGGAGGACGAAAAAATTGTGGGGGGCGGCGAGTGGCACCCCCCACTCCTTCCCCAAACCAAGCACGGCGGAGCAGGAAAGGGCCGAGGGAGAGGACCACGCCGGCGTAGAGCACACCGCACTCTGTTGGCGCTTGAGGGCGGGATATTGAATAGCCATGGGTTGTGGATCGTCTAAAGCTGCGGGTAGGTGCGGATGTGGGGCGGGGGGGGGGGGGGGAGGGGAGGGGTGCCGAGCGTGAGAGTCCGTTGTGCGGAAGAACGGTGGAAGGGAAGGGGGGGGGGGGGGAGTGGAGGGGCCGATCAAGAGGCTCACAGGTGTTGACGATGGGATGGATTTGTGGGTAGATGGGCAAAAGGCGGAGCTGTCGTACGAGGGGACCGATGCCAAGTTCCGCATCTTGGTCAATGACCGGCTGTTTGAAGAGAACAGCCACATGCAGGTGGCCGATGTCAAGGCCGTCACCGATCTGCTCATCAACGGGCAAAACAAGTTCACCATAGAGGTTCAAGAGACGCTCAGTGACTCAAAGCATGCTGGCGTCAAGCTCGAGCTGCTAGTCAAAGGCAAGAAGGTACGTGAGCGAGCTTCGAAACGCGGCTGAGACGAGGCGATGATGCGCAGAGCGGGTGATGAGGAGGAAGAGGGTAGAGCAATGCACGGATTCGGACTCACATGAGAGATGCCGCGGCTTGGGGCGGGCAATGCGGGCTGGCTGGTTGCCACTGAGGAGCGGGGTGCAGAAGTTTAAGATCGAGTGCTTCCCGAACCGCAAGAACAACAACGCCACCACGATCGAGGGCACCTATGAGTTTGCCAAGCTTCCGGGACCATCCGCCAAGCAGCGCGCCAAGAAGGAGAACAAGGCAAAGTCGTGATCAAAGTGCAGCTGCTGGTGTCTGATGTCCAGCCTTTGGCGCCTCCCTGGCATTCGAAATCGAAGCGAATCACAAGAGTAGAAACCATCTGTTGAGCTCACGTGAGAGTAGATCTGGGGGGTAGAGGGTGTGGTGAAGTGATAGCGACGAAGAACAGAGCTCTCTCTCCTTACATACTTGGTCTCTCTTACATCAACAAGCAAATGGCTCTGAAAGTGGACAGCATTTTCGTCGCTCGTTGATCGTTGACACTGCCTCACTTTCCTCACTCTGGTAGAGGCACCTCTGAGAGCATCCGCCACACTGCCTGCCCATCGGACCGTGTCTAAACGTCTCTCTCCTCTGGGACAACGTCTCTGTCACATCACCTTGTCTCATCCGCCCGCCCCTTCTACTGCATCTGACTCTCCACCTTCTGTTCTCCGCCAGACCATGATTGTCACTCGTTGAGGTGGTGGCAATGGTTTTGGCGCCACTTGACGCAGAAGACGCCGACGACGAGGAGCACACGCATGAGGTTTGTGCTGACCTCTCCACGTGACCTCGACCGGGTCATCCGGCTCATTACGGGGCAGGACGCACGGGAGTTGCAAATGGCGAGCTTTCCGGCGCCGTGTGCGAGCAGCGAGGCCGGTGGAAGGAGCGGCGGGAGAGGCGTCGACGAGGCGCACAACGCGGCGGCCGACGGGCAGTATGGCCGCCGCTGGGACGACGGGCGAATGCTGGCGGACAGAGACGGGGTGCTCGAGGCCGAGGTTGTCGAGGCCGACGAGTCGCTGCATGCGTTGGGCTCACGGTTGGTGGCCTCGGTCCTGGCTGAGGCTGGGAGCGCACAGGTGGCTGCCGACGGCAGCTCGGTGCTGATCTTTGACGACGAGGCTCGGGCGACAGCGCTGTATCCGTACTCGTCGACGCTGTTCTCGGTCTCATCACTGGAGCTAGAGTCGACCGGCAGTGTGGGGCTCGGTGGTACTGGCGCTGGCGGGGGCGTGGGCGACGACGATGACGACTATGACGTCATGGACTGCGGGCCCAGGAGTGGATCCTCGGCGCACTGGCGCGACGCGGACTGCTTGTCATACCCGTTTATTGACATTTCGTCGTTGCCGGCTGACGATCTCTCGGGTATCAGCTCGCTGGGGCACAGCACTCTGAATGGCAGTAGCGAAGCCAGCGGCGAGTGGGACGCGTCGGCGTTTGCGGCGTCGGACGGTGAGAGCGACGACGAGATTGACGAGAGCAACGACGACTCGCTGCTTGCCGAGGCGGCGCGGATGGTGGCTCGCGTGGCCAAGCTGCAGGCGAGGCTCGGAGAGCGACAGACAAGTCCGAGCCCGATCTTCGAGGTTGCTGCGACAGGCGCGGGAGCGAGGGCCGAGGGCCGAGATGCAGAGGCAAAGGCCGACCCCAAGCTCGCAGCTGTGCTCCACTCTGCGCTCACAAACTGCGACGGCATTCTCGAGGCGTTGACCGTCAGCCCGAGCGGGCCTGGGAAATGAGCTTTGCGGTAGTGACGGCAGCGGAAATGATGGGATGGCCCGGAACGGGCGGGGTAAACGCGGCCGAGAGCGCGTCGAGCGAGAGGTCCGGCGCGAGGGCAGCCGCCGTTTCTGCGGCCCAGATCTCTGCCAGAGCGGCGATGGTGCCCTGCAGGTCGAGGCTTGCTGCCAGCCAAGCCTCCATGGCCGGGCGCGGCTCGTCCACGGCCAGCGAGACAACAGCGTCTTCGATGGCACATGCCTCGACGAGGGCGGCCGAGGCCCGCGAGCGCAGTGTGCCGTGCGGCTCGCTGGCAGCCATGTCGGCGACAAGATCGCCGACAAAGGCAGCGGCAGTCTGAACGATGGCCACCGCAAGCCAGGCAATGCGGGCACGGGCAGCCTGGAGCGGCGGCGAGTCGGCAGCCATGGCGTCCGCGGCGATGGTAAGTGCAGCTACGGCCTCGGAACGGAACACGGTGGGCGTGCCCTCGGCGGCGGCTCGGGCGAGGGTCTCTGCAGGTGCGGCACGGGCCATGGCTGCAAGGGCGGCGGTGAGGACGATATGAACCGGCGGCAGCTGATCATGTGACAACAGCAGTGTCGCTGGCAGCAGCAGCTCCCCATCGAGTGCCCTGTCCCACACATGCAGTGGAAGCAGGTGCGCCTGCGCCTCGCCCGATGCCACCGTCGCGGCCACAGCCGCCGCCTCGTCCAGCTCCTCAGCCGCCTCTGTTGCCGCAGGCGAGCACGGGTCGCGGGCGATGCGGACTACGACATCGCGTTCCAGCACAAGTAGCTCGCTTGGCTCGGACATTCTGTTGCGCGGAGGAGTGTGGTGTGGTTTGGGATGTGTCTGTGAGGGGGGGAAGAGGGGGGAGGGGGACGGGGAGTGGAGGGGGGGGGGGGGGAGGGTCGGCCGGCGAACCAACCCG
>NW_013657676.1:364461-369603 GCF_000142905.1 Thecamonas trahens ATCC 50062 | reverse complement strand
CTCCTCCTCCTCCTCTCCTCTCCTCTCCCGCCCCCCCCCCCCCCCCCTCTCCCCCCTTCAAACTACCATTCTTCCAACAATCACAGTGGTCTGTGATGATGTGATTGACCTGCTCGCTGTTGATTGATTGGGACCCCCCCCCCCCCTCTCCCCCCTTCAAACTACCATTCTTCCAACAATCACAGTGGTCTGTGATGATGTGATTGACCTGCTCGCTGTTGATTGATTGGACCCCCCCCTCCCCTCCCTCCCCCCCCCCCATTCTGTTGTTTGTCAATGTGGCACGAGTGAACCCACGCTCGGGCACCACACGCCACACGCCCGAGTGACACCTCCACCCGCACACCTCCCTTGCCTGCCCCTCACGCACGGGCACCCCTCCCCTCCCTCCTCCCCCTCCCCCTCCCCCCACCCCCTACCTCCCCCCGGAATCTACAACTACTCCTTCTCCTGCGCATGGGCTGTGGGGCCTCGCAGGAGGCAAAGAGCCTCGACGACGAGGCCGACAAGAAGGCCATGTTCAATGGCGTCGACGGAGGGAAGAAGAAGCGTCGTCGTCGTCGCCAAGCACGCTCTGCAAGGACAGGTTCCGTTGCGCCGGAGACCGACACGACGGATATGGCAATGTCAGGCACTGGAGGAGCGTCGCCGGGAAGATTACGCACATCTGCGCTCTCGCGGAGAACAGACAAGCCGAGCCGGTCGAGCGGAACAACAGGCTCGCGCTCATCGCGTCCACAGACCAACTCACAGGGCGGACGGAGCCAAGGTGGCGGCGGATCGAGTAGGCGCGTGCCGCGGAGAACGCGTTCGAGGCGTTCCCGTGCAAATGAGCCAGGCGCTCCGGACGCGCCGGCTACTCCGACCAGGCACCGATCGTCGGCGGCGTCGCGGAAGCGGCGTGGCGGGAACGGTGGCGCTAGCGGCACGAGTGGAAGGAGCAGAGGACGCGTCAGTGGAGGAAGCAGCTCGCGCAAGACTCCCGACCTCGATCCCAGTGCCGATCCATCCGAGTGGGTGCTCACCGAGG
Source organism: Thecamonas trahens ATCC 50062 (assembly GCF_000142905.1). Classification (NCBI taxonomy): domain Eukaryota; order Apusomonadida; family Apusomonadidae; genus Thecamonas; species Thecamonas trahens. Next base: position 368,573 of record NW_013657676.1, on the reverse strand, counting down.
ACGGCACATTTGTCCACAAGTCGGTGATGGGGAATAACTCGAGCGTGAGGGTGCGCAACACGACTGCGGTCTCGCCGGCACTGCTGCCGCCGGACCTTCCATCACCGCCAGCACACACTGCGGTCGGCCTCATCTCTGGAACGGAGCAGTTCCCAATGCGCCCGTCGACGGCGCTGTCGGGAGCGAGCACCTCGCCGCGGCGGAGAACAGGTGGCTTGCCTGCGCGGGCGTCGTCAGTCAAAGTCTCTGGCTACGGCGGACGGCAGACCCCTGGGCCTCATCCGCTTGGCGACGACGGTGTCGAGACGAGCGAGTCGGCATCCGCGACGGCGACGACGGTAACCGCTTCGGTCTCGGTTTCGATCTCGGCCTCGCGGTCGGCGTCTGTCTCGCCGAATCCGCCGGGCTCACGGGCTGGGCTGGCGTCGCCACTCGACGGCGCGGGCATGCCTGCATCAGAGACGCGCCGCGGCGGGCCGACTACCGGCGATCAGTCGCCGTCGACAGGCCCGTCGAAAGAGCCGGAGCTCGCCTCGTTTCTACTACTGGACAAGAACGACTTTGACTCGGCCGAGCTCTCGCTCTTTGCTTCGGTCAACAACGGCGACGATGGCGGGGATGATGGTGGCGGCGGCATCGGCGGCGGCGGCAAGCGGCTGGTCTCGAGCGAGTTGCCACTGGGGCGCTCGACCGAGTCTATCATTCGGCGGACCGGGCCGATCCGCTGGGAACGCGGCGCCATACTCGGCATGGGCGGCTTTGGCAAGGTGTATCTCGGGACTGACCTCGACTCGGGCAAGCTCATGGCAGTCAAGACCATCGAAATTGGGTCGGCAGTCTCGATGAAGGACTCGCGGGTCAAGGCCGAGATCGAGCTGGTGGAGAACGAGATCTCCGTCCTCCAGTTTCTCGAGCACCGCAACATTGTGCGGTACATCGGCACAGCGCGGATGGAGGACGCCGGCTCGGCGATCAACGCCGTGCCGGGCCTCCTCATTTTTATGGAGTACGTCTCCGGCGGCTCGCTTGCAGCGCTTGTCCGTCGCAACGGAGCACTCGACGAGTCAATTGCTCGCGCATACGTATACCAGATTCTCAATGGGCTCAAGTACTTGCATGAGAAGAAAATTGCCCACCGTGACATCAAGCCGGGCAACATTCTCATCTCGCCAGCGCCGTTTGGCGGCTTTTGCAAGTCTACGCTTAAGATTGCCGACTTTGGTGCGTCGAAGAATCTCAACACGCTCATGTCAGTGACCGAGGGCGGGGTGAAGACCCTTGCCGGCACGCCGCACTTTATGGCGCCCGAAGTCGTGCTGCAGACCGGCCACGGGCGTAAGGCCGACATCTGGTCGCTCGGGTGCACGTTGGTGGAGATGCTCTCGGGCCGGCCGCCTTGGGCCGACCAGTCGCCGATGGGCGTCCTGTTTCACATCGGAACGAAAAAGTCGCCGCCGCCGTTTCCGGACGGCATCTCGCCGCTCTGCATCTCCATTCTCAACGAGATGTTCCACGCAAACCCGCGCGACCGGCCGACGGCGGCGTGGCTGATGATGCACCCATGGTTCGACGCGCTCCGCGAGGTCGCAGTCTCAGCACCGTCGTCGCCGCACCAGCCGAACTTTGGCGACGTTTCGGGTGCCATCGACCAGTCTGTCGAGCTGGCCGCTGGTGACTCGCCGCTACCTGCCATGCGGCGCAACTTGCGCGCCGCGCCGACGCGAACAGCTTCGGCGCCCGGAGCCGGCGGGGTACTCGACGCGCCGCAGCAGGTCCAGTACGAGGACGAGCGGCCGATCCGCCCGCTGCTTGACACGGTTCGGGCATACTTTGAGTCCAATGTGGCGCTCGAGGAATTTAACGAGAAGGACCGGGCCGAGATCGAGGCGTTCCTAGCTGGCGTCCGCCGCGACGCCGGCGGCGAGGAGTACGAGTACGAGTCGGGGTGACGGCAGATGGTCACGACGAGTACGAGCCCGAGTAGAGGCCCGAGGAGTCAACGTCGAACGGGCCCGATGACGAGTCGTTGTCGTCGCGAAGAACAGCCTCACCAGGAGCGACCGGGCGGGCAAACTCGGGCGCCGACGACGCAATAGCGGCGTCGAGCTCGTCGGCGCGCTGCCGGCGGCGGTTGAGCTCCTGGCTCCGCTTCTTGTCGAGCTCGACGAGGCGGGCGGTGGCAACGTTGCCGTAGCCGCCTCGGAAGTACTTGAGGCCGCAGAGGGTAAAGACGATGACAGTGCAGATGAAGAGTGAGGCGATTATGGTGAGCGAAACAATGAGCCCGAGCTCGTCGTCGTCGTCGTTGGCGATGTTGGCGCCGAGGGCGGTCGCTACGCACGACTTGGTGTTCTCAGTGCAGTCGACCGAGAGGCGGGTGGCCTGGAGGAGCGAGCGTGAGCGAACGGACCTCGCTCCGAGCGCAATGTTGATCCACCCACGCATGGGAACCGAGTTGGTGGTGTCGAGACTCCCACCCGCGGTCCACGTGAAGAGCACAATCTGGGTGCCCGGGGCCAGCTCCTCGCTCGCGCCGAGTGTGACAACGGCGGCGCCACCGGTGACCACCGAGCCGGTGACGGCTACGGCCGAGGTAGCGCGGGTGGCGTAGATGTACTCGATGATGCCGGTGGAGCGGAGTGTGAGCGAGGCCAGCGAGGCCGATCCACCGTTGATGGACAGCACGCCCTGGACAGCAAAGCCTGCTGCGCCGGTGAGACTGCCAGAGGTATCAAGCGAGAGCTTGCCCGACTGGGTCACAACCACATCCGAAGCGAAGCGGACTGTCGACGAGAGCGCGAGCGTCGATTCGGAGATGCTCACGGGGAGCTCGACCGATGAGCCCAGGTTGGCGCCCGAGCACGAGACGACCCACGCGCTGGTGTCGTCGAGGGCCTTGAACGAGCCGCACAGCTCGCGGACAATGACGACAGTCGATGGCGCGAGGAAGCGGGCGGACGTGCCGGTGCCGCCAGCAACGAGGGCGTTGTCGAGAGCGCCGCGGCTGACAACGGGCGCCGCAATGGGTGAAGGCGAGCAGGCCTCGCCGGCGCCGGCCAGCGTGGACAGGACACGGCCTGACAGAGTGGCCTTGCGGACGGTGGCCTTGCCGGCGGTGGGCGAGCAGTGTGAGTCCGACAGGTAAAGGGTGGTGTCGGTGGTCGACGAGGTGGTGTCGAGGGCCATGCCAGCGATGGCGCGGAAGCGGGCAGCATCGCCCTCGCCCGAGCCAAAGTTGGTGCCTGCGGCGGTGCCGAGGATGTTGGTGACAGTTCCGCTGAGCGAGACCGAGGAGACCGAGGTCAGGCCTGCACCTGCAACGTAGAGGAGCGAGGAGCGCGGGTCAAAGCCGATGGCAACGAGGCCTGTTCCGACGCTCGTCGCAATGGTGGTGACCTCGAGAGCCGGCAAGGTGACTGCGCGGACACGGTCGACGTCGGCGATGTAGAGGACCGAGGCGTCTGCGTTCCAGGCGAGGGCGTTGGGACCCTTGAGCTGGGCGTTGGTTCCGGTCCCGTCGGTGGTGCCCGAGATGGTAGTACCAACGAGGGTGGTGACGGCACCCGAGGCGGTGATGCGGCGGAGGAGAAAGTTGCCCGTGTCGGCGACATAGATGTCGTCGACAGAGGGATGAGCGAGAAGAGCGCGCGGAGCGTTGAACTGGGCGGCCGTGCCGAGACCGTCGGCTGTGCCGGACGAGCCAAAGGTGCCGGCGTAGGTGGAGACCTTGCCGGTTGTGGTGGAGAGTGCGTAGAGGACATGCTGCTGGATGTCTGAGAAGACAAAGCCCACATGACGAGTAAGAGTTAGCCCTGTGGGCGCACCACTGGTGGCCAGGTCGCGGACAGTGCCGTCGGCAGCAGCCACAAAGCGGAGGCCCAGCCCAGCGTCGGCCACCACAGCGGTGAGGCTCTCACCCACAGCAGGCTGACTAGCCAAGACAACAACAAAGACCAGACCGAGTGCAAGGGGCAGGGTTATGGTGAGCATGGAGGGCATGGTCAGAGTGTTGGGTTGGGGAGGTGGTGGAGGAGTGGTTCTATCTGGTGCTGGTGCTGACTCGTGCTGTGCCTGCCGAGTGGTGGAGGCGGGTTTTGGTGGTTGGGGGGGGT
>NW_013657676.1:360296-363533 GCF_000142905.1 Thecamonas trahens ATCC 50062 | reverse complement strand
CGCGCGCGCTCATTGCCCAGGGCTCGGCCGCCCTGGGCCGCGGCGAGTCTCTGGCGAGCACAGAGGCGCTCGTCCAGGCCTTGCTGGCCGACGCACTCCCGCGCGTCCACGCGCTTCTTTCTGGCTGGTAGAGCGCTCAAACTCGCATTTATTCCATCTGCATGACGCCGCTCTCGTCACCACCGGCGGCACCGGCACTGCTGGCGCCGCCAAAGGCGGAGCCGCCGCCAAAGCCGCCAAACGTAGCGAGCTGCTGGCTTTGCTCGCCGCGGACGACAAACTTGACGTGCAGATAGTCACCAAACGGCTGGCCATTCGGCAGATACATGCGCCAGGCGGCGGTGTAGACGCCCGGCTCGGCCGGAGCCTCAAACTGGAGCGAAAAGTCAACATCGGCGCCGGCCGGCACCTCGCCGGGCAGTTCGATCGGCTGCGCGCCGTGCGGGTCGCCGGTGTGGAGTGAGACGTAGCAGCCCGTCGGCCACGCCCGTGTCCCTGTGTTGGCCAGCTTCCATGACTTGCTGAACACCTCGCCGCCCTCGACGGTCTGCGTCTGGTCGTGGTCGGTCGCCATGGCCGCCAGATGGTACTCGATGACCACCGGCGCCGCCTGCTGGTTGGCAAAGAACGACGAGACTGCCAGGTCGACGTTCCACGAGTTGGCCTCGAGGTAGAATAGGGCCTGCTCCTCATCAAATCCACACACTGACTGGAACGTCCGCATCTTCTCCTCCTTGTTGTCAGACACCGAGCCCATTCCGAGCATAAAGCCCACCAGCTCATCGGCCGGATCCACCTCGCCGCCGTTGCCGCCGTTCCCGCCGTTGCCACCGGACGACCCTGTATCAAAGCTAAAGGGGAAGTTCATGGTGGACATGTATCCGCAAACTTGCTCTTCTGCTCTGAACACACCGTATCTACTGCGTCTACTGTCTCTGCTGCTGCTGCTGCTTCCCTCTGCTCCCATTGCCGCGCCCGGTGAGTCCTTCCCCCCCTTCTCCTCCCCCTGTGCCTTTCGCGCCTCTCGAACACGACCTTTCCCGGCCCCGCCGTCCTCCCCTTCGCATTGCTCGGCCATCCCGCGCGCCTACATCACCGCGTGCACAAACCAACACCCACCACCCACAAGGTAGCAGATATAATACACCTTTGCCCTCGAGGAAGAACCGAGAGCCTGTGTAACCCCGCTAACAGCCGTTCTTCCAAGGCCCTGCCCGTGGAAGGTCGGCCGCCAAGCCGTGCGCCCCAGTCGCCAGCACCACGCCAATCACACTCTCATCCCCGACCCTTCCGACTACGCTTTCCACCCACACCATCAACCTCCAATCCCCCCTTCTACCTCACTCCCATCCCAACCCATTCCATACCTTCTCAGATCGAGCACCAGACAAGTATTACCCGCAGACCCAGACCCTGACCCTGCCCCCCCGGCTCTTGCCGTGTCACCCAAGTCGCATTGGTCGCGCCTCTGGCCACCAGCCGTCACCCGACCGACCGACCGATCGACCGACCGACGCGACAGTCGCCTCTCGTCACGTGTCCATCCCACCGAGTCGGCCGCAAGCTCTCCGGGCACCCCCCCCCCCCCCCACCTCCCTCTCTCTCGACCCGTTGCTTTGAATCCAGCTACGCCACACCTCACTTGACCCGCCCACCACCCATCATGGCAAACACATCGGTGAAAGGGCGGCCAAGTCAACAGAAGGGCGTAGTGAGCAGGCTGATCGGGGCTCCTGTCCTCGCCCTGCTGCTCGTTCTCGCATCGACGGCGCAGACGGTGGGCTTCAAGCTCTTGGGCTACGCCTTTGGCCCCTTTCCCTTTGTCATTCTCATCACCATGTCGGCTGCCTTTGTGCCACTCTTTGGCGTACCGTATGCCATCGCTCGCTGGCGCGGGGTCATCCCTGCCGAGACCCGCACCTTCCCGCTCCGGCCGTACTGGGTCATCGGCGGCCTTAACGCCGCCAACGGCATCCTGCTTATCTTTGCCAATCCGCACGTGCCGGGTGTTGTGCAGGCAGTGCTGGCTCAGGCTGGTGTGCCCATGGTCTTCTTTCTCTCGCTCTGGCTCCTCCGCACCAAGTATGCGCCCGGTCAGTACGCATCGGCAGTCGTCATTGTCGCCGGCATCATCGTCAGCCTCGTGCCGTCGCTCAAGGCTGATGGCGGCGACGACTCGGTGCCCGGCTCGGCTTCTTCGCGGCTGATGTGGTCGTTGGCATTTCTCCTCGGTGCGCTCCCGGCCTCGCTCGCCTCGATCTATCAAGAGCGCATGTTTGCCCACGCTCGTGTCCACCTTCTCGCACTCATGTTCCACTCCTCGGTGGCGCAGTTTGTCTCGCTCGCCTTTGCTCTTCCGCTGGTCTTTATTCCTTCGTTTGGTACGGTGTCCCCGGCAGCCTTTGGCCCGCACATGGCGGCCGCCTTTGGCTGCCTCATCGGCAACGATCCGCCGGCGCAACTCGGCTACAACGACCAGGTCCAGTGCTCTAAAGCCGGCATTCTCATCCTGGCCGTCGTCGGCTTTATGCTTACTGCCAACTTTGCGTCGGCGGCGACGACCAAGTATGCCTCGGCTTCATTTATGATCTTTGTCTCGACCGTCGTCACGCCCGTCTCCTCGTTCGCCTTTACCTTTTCGTTCATCATGGGCTCGCACGCTGAGTCTCTCTCGATCTTCGCCTACATCGCGCTCGTCCTCCTTGTCGCCGGCATCTTTGGCTTTCGCTACTTTGACGTGCCGCAATACGAGGAGACTGAGCTCGAGCCGCTGGTTGTCAACCAGGCCGGCTCGCCGGCCCGCCGCGGCCGCTCGGCCTCGCCTGGTTCCTATCCGGGCGACGGCTCGCGCATCCCGCTCTCGCGCCCGATGTACATTCCGCGCGCTGGCATCATCACCCTCAACACGGCTGATCCCACTGCTCGGGACGCCACCACCCTGCCGGTCGTCATTCCTGCCGCCCGCCCACACTCGTACACCTCCCACACCGCTGCCCGCGCCGGCTTTTCGCTTCTCCGCGGCAACCTTGGTGCCTACGATGGTGTGGCCGCCTCGATGTGACGATGATCCCCCCTCCCCCCCCCACCCTTCAACTGTGATCTCTTCATCACATTGCCCACATTAAGCCACCCCCCCCCTCCGATCGCCAACCCTTCCGATCGCCAACCCCTTTCCTCCCGCCCGCGCACACAGCTCCAGTCACCCCCCCACTCCACCCCCCCCCCCCCACCCCAACC
>NW_013657676.1:343299-359938 GCF_000142905.1 Thecamonas trahens ATCC 50062 | reverse complement strand
GCATCCCAGAAGGTACCCACCATCCCCCCCCCCCCCCCCCCCTCCCCCCCCCCCTTCCCCCGGTCTACGTCCCGTCACGGGTTTGATTCTACGCCCACTCACCGTCCCCCTCCCCTCCTTTCCATCCAGCTCGTCGAAGGCAAGCGGCATCTGAAGCTCAAGGCGCACGAAAAGGCGGTGGATGCATTCTCAGACGCCCTGGGCATGCAAGTTCAGGCAGCTGGTGAGCAACATCCCTCGACGGCTCCCTTCTACGTGGCCTACGGCAAGGCACTGCTCGACTGCGCTCGGGCAAAGGGCAACGTGCTCTCGGGCATGTCTGGCGCTGGTGCCGGCGCCGGAGGTGACGATGGTGACGATGCTGATGATCTGACTATTGCCTGGGAGGTGCTTGAACTGGCTCGGGTCATCTACAGCTCTGCGGCGGCAGCTGGAGATGCCGAAGCCGCTCAGCGTCAGGCTGAGGTCCATTGCACCATCGGCGAGGTCTGTCTCGAGTCAGACAACATGGACGGTGCCATCAAGGAGTACACTGCTGCCGCTGAGATCTACAGCAAGACGCTGCCGCAGACCGATGGCGCCGTTGCCGAGGTCTACTATCTGCTTGGCACCTCGCAGCAGCTCGGCGGCCACCACACAGATGCCGAGGCCTCGTTCACCAAGGCCGCCGACGCCGTCGCCGCCGCCATCTCTGACTATGAGACTCGTGCAAAGACGGCCTCGCCTGAAGACGCGGCCAAGCTCTCGTCCAAGATCGCCGACCGTCGCGGCATCCTTGCCGAAATCTCCGACAAGATCGCTGAAACCAAGGCGCTTGCCAGCGAGATGGAGCTGCTGGCCAAGGCCAAGGCTGAGGCCAAGGCCAAGGCCGCCACCACATCGGCCGCTGTCGCCTCGGGCCGGGCTGGCTTTAAGAACGCCACCATCGACTTTGCCCCGCCGCCCTCGCGTCGCCTCTCGTCTACGGCCTCGTCGGCCTCGTCGGCCTCGACCAACGCCTTTGGTAAGCCATCGGCAGCCTCGACCGCGCCGGTCAACGACCTCTCATCGCTTGTCAAGCGCAAGCCAGCTGCCAAGCCGGCGGCAGGCGCCCCCGTCAATGACCTCTCCTCGCTCGTCAAGCGCAAGGCCAAGCCTTCGGCCCCGCAAGCCGCATCCCCCCCCGTCGGCTCCAAGCGTCCCGCCAATGCTGCTCCCGAAGACCAGCCCAAAGCCAAGAAGTGAATGAATAACCTCTTCCAGTTCACTGCCAGTAGCACGCGATACCTGGTACTCCGTTCGTCTTCCACCATCTGCCTACCTCTCCAACAATCAACCTCCTCCTACAATTGATCAGAGCTGCTCGTCGCCGGCCCCGGCTCGTCAGCCGTGCGAAAAATGTTAAATCGGTTTCATCCGTCCGCGCGACCCACACCGTCCTGCTCTTTCTCCCTGCCCACCACCCCAGCCAGCATGGCACCTTGGGCAACCGAGCAACAGCCGTCGCCAGGCGAGTGCGACTGCAACCATGGCTACCGACGAAGAGCTGGCCGCCTTTGAGGTAAGCCGTCTCCTGCCCTCTTCCTCCCTTCCCCCCCCACCCTTGCCTACCCTCCCCCCTCCCCCCCCCTCCCCCCCCCCCCGTCCCCCCGCCATCCTTCCACTCACAGCCTCCCTCTCACGGTCTTTGACGCTTCCGGCGACACTACTGCAGCGGCTGGCGCGGACGGCATACCTAGACATCGGAGCAGCACGGGCCGAGGCCGAGGCTGAGCTGGCTCCATTTCGGACGTCGCTCGAGACGGTGGAGACCTCACGGGCGGTGATGGTGAGGACCCGCGAGCCGACGGCGCTGCTGTACGCCACCCAGGCACTGATGTGGCTGGTGCCAAACAACTGGAGCGCGTTCTCGGTCCATGAGAGGAATGGCCTTCGGAGCTTTGTTCTTGAGCTCATCTACGAGCGAGCGCGTGAGCTCGAGCCGTACAACGAGACCTTTCTCATCGCCCTCCTAGTCCGCCTCTGCAAGCTCGGCTGGCTCGACGAGTCCGGCATGAACTCGCTTGTCGACGACGTCTCCACCTTTTTCAATACCTCGTTTGCGCACTGCGTCCTCGGCATGCGCATCTACGAGCAACTCATCCAGGAGATCAACCAGCAGTGGACCGGCCACTCGCCCATTGAGCATCGCAAGTACGTGACGGCCTTCCGCGATTCGGCCCTCTCGGACATCTATGCGTCGTCGCTCACCCTGCTCCGCCGCCTTGTTTCTGGCGCATACGGCAACGAGGATCCGGCTGCACAAGAGGCGCTCGCCGTCAATGCCCTCAGGGTCGTTGCAGAGTGCTTCAGCTTTGACTTTATCGGCACCCTCACCGACGACCAGCGGGCCAAGAACTCGTCGCTGCAGATTCCCGACGGCTGGCGCGAGTCGATTGAGGATCCGGACACACTGCAGCTCCTATTTACGCTCTACTCGCACGCCGCCGTCTACTCGTCCAAAGCCCTCGAGGTCATCACTCTCTTTGTCGCCGTCCGCCGCTCGCTGTTCTCGTCCGAGGATGTCCGCCTCAAGTACCTCAACCAGCACATGCAGTTTGTCATCAACGTTCTCGAACACTCGGTTGCGCTTGGCGACGAAGAGTGCTACCACCACTTTTGCCAGTACATCTCGCGCCTCAAGTCGCAGTTCCACGTCACCTATCTGGTCAAGGCGCCGGCGTACGAGCAGTGGATTTTCGCGGTTGCCAACTTTTCGGTTGTCTCCTTTGAGTCGATCGGCACCTCGTCGGGCTCCATCTACCACATCTTGCACTTTTGGAACGCCATGTGCATGTCAACGACCAACGGCGGCGTGTTGACGTCAAAGCTGGAGCCGCTGGTGGCCGGTCTCGTCGAGGCCTTTGTCGCCTCGCGGCTCAATCTTGTTGTCGCCGTCGCCGACCACCAGGTCATGGACGATCCGCTATCCTCGCCGCCGCTGCTGGAGGAGACGCTGGCAGCATTTCCCGCGCTCGGCCGCTTCCACTACGAGGCCGCCGGCCGGTACGTCCTCTCGGCATTTGATCCGCTCATCGACCAGTACATGGGCGCCGTCCAGGCCGCCCACGACTCGGGCGGTGCGCCGCAGGTCCTCTTTCAACTTGGCGTGCTCGAGAGCCAGCTCGCGTGGCTTGTCTACCTCGCCGGCGGCCTTGTGTCGGGCCGGACTGCCTCGCGCAAGAACCCGGATGAGGACATGCTCGACGGCCATCTTGCCGTCCGCGTATTCCAGCTCCTCTCTACCTCGGACCAGGTGCTGAGCGAGCGCGGGCAAGACCACGCTTCGGTTCACCTCGAGCGGGCTCTGCTGTACTTTATGAAAAAGTTCCGCAAGGCCCACATCGGCGACCAAGCTCTTTCGCTCTCGCGGGCGTACGCTGCCCTCGGCTCAGAACTCAACCTCCCCGACTCGGCCGCTGTCCTCCGGGTCATGATCGAGAAGATCTGTGTCAACCTCTCTGCGTGGTCTTCCAACGAAGATCTGCTGAGCATGACGCTCTCGTTGTTCATGGACCTCGTCACCGCGCCGTACACCTCGCTTCCACTCCTCTCCAAGGTTGCCGCCATCGACTATCTGCTCCATTCGCACGGCAGCGGCGAGCTTGCCTTTCTTGCCGATGCGGGCAACGCCGGCCCGCGCAAGCAGTTCTACCACATTCTCGGCATTGTCATCTTCCGCGACGACAACATCGCCAAGTTTGACGCCTTTATGCAGTGCTTTGGCGAGGCCTTTGCCTCGATCGCCTCTGCGCTCGAGGCCGACGACGCGAGTGTCCTCGCCTCACCGCAGTTCCAGCACGCGCTCCAGGCGCTGTTCCTCGACCTCACCGGCGTCCTCACTGCGGCCAAGAAGGACAATCACTACCGAATCTTCTTTGACTGGATATACCACGACTTTGCGCCGCTCATCCTCGCGCTCGTCGAGCGGTACTACGACAACCCGAGCGTGGTCAACCCCATGCTTGTTTTTTGGGCCGACCTCGTCAACAACCCGTCGCGGCGCATCAAGTTCCCGCCGGCCTCGCCCAACGGCATCCTGTTGTTCAAGGCCACGTCCAAGATTCTGGTCGCCTACGCCGCCCAGCTGCTGCAGAACGGTTTCCCGGCCGCGGTTGAGGAGTTTGCCGCCGTCCGCCTTGCCGCAGCCTCGCAGGCCCAAGGCCCCTCGTCCGATCGTACCGCTGCTGACGGCGACGCCAACGCCGAGGGCCCGTCGCACGCACTCGCTGCCCAGCTCGAAGCCACCTTTTCTGGCATCGAGCTCTGCCTCGCCATGCTCCGGCTCTCGTTCTCCGGTGACTACTGCTGCTTTGGCGTCTTTGACCTCTACGACGACAAGGCGCTTGTCGACGCCATCGACTGCGCGCTCGCCCTTGTCGTCGCCATTCCGTTCGAGCTCCTCCTCCTCTACCCAACGCTTTGCTCTGGATACTACGCCTTTTTGGAGGTGCTGGCCAAGACCCACACTCGCGAACTGTTGCGGCAGAGCGAAGAGACGCTAGGCCGCATCCTGCTCTCGCTCAAGTCGGGCTTGCAGTCGTTCCAGCGGCGGATCTTCACCCAATCATGCGGTGCGCTCGAGTTCCTCACCACCTTTCAGTACGAGATGGCGTCGGCCGGCAAGCACCCGGAGCTTGCCGAGATGCTGCAGAAGCATCTTGACTCACAGGCCGCCGCAATCTACCCAGAAATCCTCGAGGTCCTCGCCTCGATCTACCTCCTCATCGACAACTCGCGTCTCCCGCAGTGGGCGGTCGCCAAGCCCTTCCTCAACTTTATCGTCCTCTACTCGAACGAGTTTGAGCGGATCAAGGCTGATATCGTTGCCCGGGAGCCGCCGCACCGCCGCGAGCGCATTGCCGAGGCCTACGAGACACTCCTCGATGACGTCGACTCCACGCTAGACGTTAAGAACCGTGACCGCTTCGGCCGCCGCCTCGCCGCGTTCTGTCGCATGATCAAGGAAGTTTGAGCGCGCTGCCGCACGAGCAATGGAGTTCTCGGGATTTACGTCGACGTGCCTGTGCTTGCTGTTTTGGAGCCGACTTTGGCGCCCTTGCGACGGCTGCCAGCCGACGAGGCACCAGCTCCGCCGGCACCGCTGCGAGCCGCACTCGACGAAAACTGCTCTCCGAGCGAGATGTAGACGGTCATGTCGCGCGAGAGCTGGTTCACATCCTTGATGTGGACGCCATCCTCGGTGTACATGCGGCGTGCTGCTGACGGCAGGCCCAGGACACGAGTCGCCTCGTCGAGGAGCTCCTTGAGCGATGCGCCCACGATGTGGCGGCCGGCTTGCCGCGAGCCCCACCCGTTGCGGTGGGCGTTGAGCCGAATGTTGCCTTTGACCAGTAGACGCGAGCCCTCTGAGATGGGGGCAATGAGCGACTCGACACGCGAGCCGTCGAGCGGCTTAAATGGTTCGCCGCACGAGACAACCACGTGCATGTCGTTGGTGATGTCCTTGAGCGAGTTGATGGGCACGCCGGACGTGGTGTACAGCCGCCGCGCAGACGCAACAAGATGCAGCTTGCGGGTGCACTCTTCGAGCACCTGCCGCATTGACGAGGCCACCACTCGGACCGCGTCGCGGATGGCCGACTCGCCGTTGCGAAAGGCGAGCATCCGCGCTGTCGGCGGGGGATTGAGGTGCGATGAGGCCGGAAGCTCGGCAATCTGCTTGGCCGCCAGCTGCGTCGGGTCCATCGGATCAATAAAGCCCTCGCCCACAGAGACGTAGTACAGCTGGCCGCGCTCAAAGCGGTCAAACTCATGGACAAGCTCGCCAGTCACTGTGTACAGCCGCCGCGCCGCAGACGTCAGGGAGAGCCGCGTTGTCGCCGACTCTAGCAGCTTTTCCATAGTGTTTCCCACCACAAGAACCGACTCGCCGCGGAAGACATCCAGCTGCTTCTCTAGCGTTGCTTGCCGCGAGAGCGACTTGTGCCCGTTGCGCAGCGCCCGGATGGCCTTTGCCGGCTCCTGAAGCAGCCGGTGGTCATCGGCAATCTTAACCCCGCGCTTGATCGGCGACTTGTCGGCCGGATCGTGCCACGGCTCGCCAACAGAGACCACAATGGTCTGTCCGTTGGCCAGTTCTGCCACCGACTCAACAAGCTTGCCCTCTTCGGTAAATACCCGCTTGGCGCACGCCACCAGGTTAAGCTTGGCCGTGCAGTCGGTAAGCAGCATCTCCATCTCCTGCGCCGGTGTGTAGAGGCCCGGCAGCGGCGCCACAATGATGAACCGATCGTCGGACGGGTCGCCATTCTTCTTGGCGTACAGCCGCTTGGTCGTCTGCCGCACCAGCCGGTGGTCTGCGCCGATCGACGACGTCGTCACCCGCGGGCCGTGCCGCATCGGGTCCTGGAACGCCTCGCCCGCCGAGACATACACCACTGCATCGTTCTCCAGCCCATCGAGCGTGGTCACTGTGTTGCCCTCTACGTCGTACACCTTGCGGGCCGCAGCCACCAGGCCGAGTTTGTCCGTTGCCAGCCGCAGAAACTCGTCCATCGACGACGCCGCCACCGTCGCCATCTCAAACTCGTTGTTTGATCCGTTGCGGAAGACTCTCACCCGCGCAGCCTTGGGCGGGAGCCGGGTGAAGAGTGACGGCTGCATCATGACCGACTTAAGATGCGACGGCGACTTTGACCGCGACCGTCCTCCCGGCGACGGCGACTCGCCTCCCATGGTTGACCGCATGGCCAGTGCCGACTTGGCATGCGCCCGCGCCCGCGCAGGCGTCCGTGTCTTGGGCTGCAGCATCTCATCCAGAATCACATTGGTCTCGAACCGGATGTTGCCATGGCTCTCACACAGCTGCGCCACACCCACGCAGCCAGAACGGCCACCGCGCCAGAATGCCACCGCGCCAGAACACCACCGCGCCACCGCCTCACCAGTGAGTCTTCCCCCGCCCTCCCTCCCCTCCTCCCCTCTCCCCTTTGCAACAGTCATCCAACCACCCACCAAACCACCCACTGCCCCCATTGCTGCCCCCATACCTGTGTGATGATGTCGCGGAGCTGGTCTGGGGTGCACTCGGCGAGCCGTGAGCGCAAGGCCCGTGTGCGGAATGCGCTCGACATGCCGAGGGAAGGAAGGGAGGGAGGGAATGTAGGGGGTTGCGTGGTAGTGTGGTAGTGTGTGTGCCTGTGCCTGTGTGTGTGTGCGTGTGTGTGTGTGTGTGTGTGTGTGTGTGTGTGGATGGGGAAGGGAGAGAGGGAGGGGAGTGTGATGTGGTGGCTGACAACGGCTTGCCCTTCCTGGCCGTGCGTGTGTGGTTTGTGGAAGACGAACATTCAACCGCCACTGCCGCTGGAGGCCTCCTGCCTCGAGATACGCGAGGTTCAGGCAGACTGCGACTTCAAGTCTGGACGGCTTGACGGACAGCTTTCCACATCAGGGTATCGTTTGTTGGTCTGACAGTGGCTGGTGCTCAAGGGCTCGGGGCGCGAACGATGACACAGGCACGACCAAGCTCGTCGTCGCTGGTAAACTTGTCCTGGTCCATGACAACCAGCTCGAGGTCCTCGACCCGGCCGTAGACGTAGAGCGGCTGGAGGTTCTGGTGCCACTCGGGATCGGCAGACTTGGGCGCAACCGCCGACGAGACGGAGGCGCCGTGGCCGCAGCGGGCGACGACATAGGCATCGCTCTTGTGGGCGAGGCCTGAGGCGGAGACCAGGGTGAGTGCCAGCGCACCGTGCGGCGGCGCTGCACAGTGCTGGAGGCAGGCGACGACGTGGATGGCGGCCCCGCGCCCAGACGAGAGCGGGAGCCAGAGATCCAGCGGGACGCCAGGGTGGAGCAGCTCGACCGGCAGCGAGGTCGAGCCTAGGACCCGGTCACCAGAGACGACCTCGAACAGGATCGACGCCGGGTCGTCTCCCGGAGTTCCGGTAACGACCACCTGGGTATCGTACTCCCACTGTGGACTGACGGTGCCCCGAATCGGACCGGTGGAGGCCTTGAACGCACCAAAGATGACGTTGCATGCCGGCGCGAGTTCAAACACGTCCTCGACCGGATCACCGAGCTCACGGGCGGCGATGACTGCCAGCTCGATGACGCCGCGCGGCGGGCCATGCAGGAGCCATGACGGCGCGCTGGGATCGAGGATTTCCAGATGGAGGTGGACACGCCCGGCGGCGCCGGTCTCGCCCGACGCACCAGCGCCAACAAGATCGACCCACACGTCCGCGCGAACATTGGTCTCCAGCTTGTCTAGTGGGACAAAGGCCTGGCCGACCAGCTCTGAACCGCCGAATATGTCGTTGTCGCGGACCTCGATCTCGAGCAGCGCGCCTGGGGCGAGCGGCTTGGCCAGCGAGCCGCCGGCGTGCCAGGCCGGCGATGTCGATGCAGGCGCGTGTCGAGACCGCAGCTGGACAAGACCGTCGAATTTGACGAGAGCCTCGTAAGAGCCGGGCGTGCGCTGCCTGCCCGTACTGCCCTCAAGGACGGCGTCCAGCTCGGCCACCGCCACCGGCGGCGGCTCGGGAACAAAGACCCGCTGCGCGCCGGGAGCAAGCTCGCCGTCCATGGCGTAGTACTCGTTGATGAGCTCGGTGCACTCGTCGAGTGAGCCTGGAGCGGGGGTGACGCCATCGAGCGAGCCGCCCTCGGCGCGCATGGCAGCCAGAATGGCGCCAGTGGCGAGCACGTTGTTTTCGGCCACGTCCTCGCCGAGCTCAAAGGCTTCGTCGACGGCTTGCCCGTACATCTTGCCGCTCTCGGTATCTTGCAGGATGTTGTCGCCGTAGGAGAGGCCCCAGCCACCGACCTTGATGGTAAACTTGGGGTCAACAACTTTGGCGTTGTACGCGGCCATCATGGCCTGTGCAACCTTGGCGGCCTCGAGCGCGTTCCACGCCGAGTCAAAGAGGACAAAGCAGTTGTCGGCCTCGGTGAAAAAGTGCTTTGCGCCGTAGGCAGCGTAAATGGCTGAGCACACCTGTCGCATTTTGAGGATGAGCGAGGCGTAATGGACAATGCCGTGCGCCTTGGTGATGCGCGTAAAGCCGGACATGTCCGAGACAAGCACGGCACCGGCAGCAGGATACCGGAGGCAGTGAATCTCGGTACCATGCTTCTGCGGAGGGGCCGCATCGAGGCTGGGCGGGCGGGCGAGCTTGGTGCCTTCCTTGGCCACAGCGGTGTACGCAGTGAGTTCGACCTTGGAGATGATGATCGAGTGCGGCTCAAAGACAAGCTGACCAAACTGGACTGACGACTTGAGCGCAGCGTGGACTTCGCGGGTGACAAACAACTGTCCGTCCTGTGCATAGTCTTCTGCAAGCTTGGACGCCACGTTGAGCGGATCACCCCAGTGGACGTTGGTATCGGGCACAATGAGCATGTCGCCGACGTGCACTCCGAGACCACGCACAACAAGCGCCTTGCGGTCCGCCTCGTCTCCACTGCCCAGGCCGGCATTGTATTGGGCCAGCAGCACCTTGGCGCCGAGCGCAGCCGAGACGGCAATAAGCGGATCTGAGAAGAAAAAGATGTTCTCCTCGATGATGGTCCCGTTGAGCGAGAGAACAAAAGGATAGAGGATCTGGGTGAGGGCGTGCATGTTGGCGATGGTCTGGTCGACTCCGTACTTGGCCGTTGTCAGGGCAAAGTTCATGCCGACCAGCAGCACCGCCCCGTTCTGCAGGTACCGCTCACCGAGCTCGGCGTCAACTCTGGCCAGGGCGTCAGCAGCAGCCGGACCGTGCCCAGCGAGCGCGAACCGCGCCTGCACGAGGTTGAAAAACATGTCCTTGGCAGGATGCCGCTGCGGAAGCTGCTCAGCCTCGACTAGCTTAACCGCTACCAGAGGACTCTGCTTGC
The DNA here is from genome assembly GCF_000142905.1 of Thecamonas trahens ATCC 50062. Lineage (NCBI taxonomy): Eukaryota > Apusomonadida > Apusomonadidae > Thecamonas > Thecamonas trahens. Next base: position 350,071 of record NW_013657676.1, on the reverse strand, counting down.
GGGCCGGGCGCTGCGGGTCGGACGCCGTCTCGGCCTCGATTGCCGCCGCCACGTGGCGAGTGAGTTGGACATGGAGCGCGCCGGCGGTATCGCCCGCCATGCCGCTGCCAGCCGCGAGTGCGACGCCCTCAAACACAGTAGACGCCTTACTCCCGCCCCACACCGGGTCGGTGGCGTTAGACATCTTGGAAGTCTCAAACAACGACGCGCCGACTGAAAGTGAAACCCGCGCGTCTGGCGCCTTGCCGGCCTTGTTGCGGAGGTTGGTGGCCGAGAGGACTTCAACCTTGAGCGCACCGACAATACCGGCGGAACCGCTGTGAAGCGCGCGAGTGCGGGTGCCGGCGGTTGGGGCCATGCCGACGTCGCACGGGACCGAGTGACGGCGGCCCGCACCGGCCTCGACGTTGACTGAGAGCGCAATCTGAATCGCGCCCGAGCCAAGCTGCGGATCGAGCGCAAGCTTGCGCACCGCTCGCTTGCCAGGCTTGAGGTCGACGAGCGCCAGCGTGGCGCGACCAAGCGGCTTGTTGGCACCCCACTGATCCCAGTTGAAGACGTCGAGCACAAAGCCGGCGTCGAGCTCGGCGGGTGAGCACATGAGCGAGAACTGCTCGTCCCACTGCGGGTCCGGCGTGGCCGAGCCCTTGAGAATCCGCGACTTATGCCGAGACCGGCCGAGGGCCAGCTCAACAAACGGCGCAGAGGGCACACCGGCGTCATCGAGCGCCAGGCCAAGCCCGGCCATGATCTTGACGTCGACTCGGAACAACCGGGCCGCACGACCTGGCTCAGCTGATGACTTGGCCACCTTGGCCGACTCACTACCGTTGGCCACAAACGAGATCTTGGCTGTAACCGAGCCACCGGAAGCCGAGCCAACCAGCGGGAGGAGCACCGCATTGTCTGAGCCATCGAGCGCGAGGGTGTCGAGTGCAAGTTTGGCTATGCCGAGCGGATCGTTGGCCGACGCGCGATCCCAGTCAAAGACAGCAAAGCAAAGGGTGTCGTCTTCGCCGGCTTTGCTGGCAGGGAGCTGAAGCTGGAGGACCTCGTTCCACACCGGGTCGAGCGTCGACTTGATGACTTCGGTCTTGGCCGAGATCTCCCCGACGCTCACGGTACAGAACGGGTCGGACGACTTGCGGTCCTTCGCTTCGAGGCTTGTGGCCGATTCGACAACCACGCGGAGGGTGCCTGCAGGCCGCGGCCGAGGCGCGAGCGCCGTCGAGCTCGAGGATGCCTGCGTGTCGGTCTTGGTGAGCACGCCGCCGCCAAGCGCGTGCTGCTGGAACGAGAGGCGGAGGTGGACGGTTTGCGGCACACCGGGTGTGTCAAGGGCAACGGCAATGTCGCGCGAAGTGCCATCGACCGGGATGGTGCCGGTGGAGAGCGGGACAAGCGCGGTGCCAAGCTGCTCGTTCTTGGAGAGGCGATTGACGTCGTGGACGGCGAGTGCAAGGACAGTACCGCCCTTGGCGTTGTGGTCAGTTGGCGGAATGAGGTCGAGCCAGAGGTCGGCGGTCTGGTTCGGCTCGAGCTTGGAGAGCTCAGCAAGCGCCGAGCCGAGCAGGTCGTCGCGGCCGACGTCGGCGTCAAAGACTGAGAACTTGAGCGGAGCGCGGGTTCTGGAGAGCGATGACAGGCCGAGCTCACGTGCGGCAGCCAGGAGATCAAACTCAAAGGTGGCGTTAAAGACTGGATCGGCCGAGTTGGCCACCGGCTTGGTCTTGCCGCGAACAATCTCAGACGACCCAAGCTCTAGCTTGACGTACGCGTCAGCGCCCGAGGCCTCGCGGGCGTCGTGGAGACCCGCGGCACCGACAATGACCACTCGGAGTGTGTCCTCGACCACCGCGAGGCTGGGATCCGAGCCAGACTCGGACTTACCCTTGGCGTGGCCACTGCGGTGAATCGAGCGCGTCGCACTGTCCTTGGCATCGGCAGGCAGCGGCCACTCGGGCAGTTGGCCCGGGCTAACCTGCATGGCGTCGTAGGCGATCTCGACGTTGAGCTCACCGGCGGGGCGCCCGTCAGCATCCGTGAGCGCTAGTGCGAGTGCCCTCCGGCTTCCGAGCTCGACCTGGGGCAGCTCGCCAAACCGGGCGTCGTGCTTACGCAGAAAGGCATCTGTCCGCGCCACGTCGTAGTCCTCGGGCGAAAGGACTGAACGATGCATATCCGAGTCGAACATCGGCTCGGCAACGTCGTCGCCCTCGACGGGCTCGAGGCTGTCTGCGCGAAACTTGTCTGCATCCGCGAGGGCCGACGCCTCAATCGCGGTCTCGACCTCGTTGAACTGGCCGGCCTGGACCGGGACGGGAGCGGGGGATGGAGAACCAGAGGCCGAGACCGAGTCCGAACTTGAGTCTGAGCCAGAGTCGGAGGCCGAGGCGGACGGAGAGGCGGACGGAGAGGCCAAGGCTGAGTTGGAGGCCGAGGCTGAGGCTGAGTTGGAGGCTGAAGCTGAGGGAGAGGCCGAGGCCGAGTTGGAAGCCGAGGCCGAGTTGGAAGCCGAGGCCGAGTTGGAAGCCGAGGCCGAGGCCGAGGCCGAGTTGGAGGCGGATGCAGATGCAGATGCAGATGCAGATGCAGAAGCAGGAGCTGAAGCGGAGGCGGCCGAGGCCGAGGCCGAGACCGAGGGTGAAGCGAGTGGCGAGGTGCGCGAGGCAATAGCACCCGCACCAGTTGCGGCTTCCGAGCGCGGAGCCGGGACGGGGGCGGCTGCACTCGAGCCGACATCGTACGGTTCAAAGTCGCGGCCGTGGAGTGCGGTGGCCGAAGATGTGGCCTCGGCATGTGTCGGGGTAGTGTCGTCATCGAAGGGCGCGCCGACACCCGAGGTGTAGTGAAAGACCGAATCAACGGGTGGCGTGAAGGGGTCGTCGGGCGAGGACGGATCAAAGTAGACCGGGAGGCCGGTGGGGATCGAGCCAACGGCAAGGATCGGGACGAGATAGCGCTGGAGCGAGAGGTCCTCACGGAGGCGATGGAGGCGGGCGGCACGTCGCTCCTCGGCGAGGAGCAGATTGTGGGCCTCTTCCTGCCGGCGGCGGAGAAGGATCTTGAACTGTGCAGCGGCAGACATCTGCGAGGCAAGGGTGCCACGAAGCTCGGGCTCCTTGTAGTGGAAGCGAGTGTCCAGCAGGAGCGGGTTGTTGCGGAAGGAGAACGGGAAGTAGCTCTCAAAGCCGAGGTTAGCGAGGATGTTGGCGTCTGCGAGCATCTTGATCAGATAGTTTGAGCCGCGCCAGGTAAAGCCGTAGGCGTCGGAGAGGCCGTCGCGCCACTCTACAATGGCCTCGACGACCGAGACCGAGGCAATACGCAAGTCGTCAGCGGCCGTGGTGACAGCAAGCTTGGAGGCAGACTCGGGGAGCGAAGCCATGGCATCGAGTGCCATCTCGCGGAGCTCGATGGCCTTGAGCACTGCAAGCGTACGCTTACGGTGGACGAGAAGCGCGTCGTAGATGGAAATCATTTCGTCCCAGGCGTGCGGCTGGAGAACGCCGGCATCAGCGGGGTTGGGCTCGACGGTGGCAAACCACGACGCCGCGTACATGGCCCGCTCGATGGGCGGCAGGTGGAGCTCGGACCAGAGCTTGTCAATGGCAGCCATAAGCGTGGCTGGTGAGCGCGCGGCGGCGGCGGCCGAGACCGACGCCTGGCCGCCTTGGGTCGAGTACCCGTAGTCGAACGAGGCAAGCGGGCCGCGGCCGCGGACGACCGAGTTGACCTCGGCGTCGACGGCGTCGATGAGGGCGGCATCGCGAGGGTCGATACCGCGACGAACTGACGTAACCTGTCGCGAATCAAGTGCAGAGTGAGCCCGCGGCGCCGCGGCGCGTGACGGCGGCCGCGCAGGCGTCGCATCCCAGTTGAGCTCGCGCTCGACGGTCGAGCGGCGCGGGTCGGTCGCCGCGTCAAACGGGGTGTCCGAGACGATGCCGCGGACCTTTTCCCGAAACTCTGCGAGCGTCTCTCCGCCCACGCCGTCGTCCCTCCGCGAGTCACCTGCGTCTGGCGTCCTCCTTGTCCGGCTCACTGTGCCTGCGCGTGAGGGTGGGGCTCGGGTAGTCTCGCGGCGTCGTGACGACTGCCGCGAGGGGACCCTAGTCCTGGGGCGGCCTCGAGCAGGCATGGTGCAGGACGTGGCTGTGGCTGTGTGGGTGTGTGGGAGAGGGAGGGGGAGGGGAAGGGAGAGGAGGAAGGGAGAGGACTATGCGGAGCTGCGGGTGGAGCTGGGTTGTGGTTGTGGTGTCGGGTGGTGTACGGCCGGCGTAGCGGGGCGGTACTGGCTTGCGGCGTGTGCGCGAGCGAGCGAGCGAACAACGGCTTTTTCGGGGTGAGAGGCCAGGGAGTGGCGGTGGTTCGGGCACTTGAGCTGTGCATGCCACATATTTTTGTGTGTGTTGATGGTGGTGATGGGTGTGTGTGTGTTATTGATGCCATTGCTGATGCTGCTGGTGTTGGTGGTGGTGATGGTGCTGATGCTGCGGCTGTTGGTGCTGGTGGGCGTGCTGGTGGGCGTGCTGATGGGCGCGGTGGTGGGTGTGTGCGTGGCCAGCCGAGGCGCCTGCGGGGTAGCTGTGCTGGTGGGCGTGGGTGTGGCGCTGGGCGTGACCGTGCTGCGGCATCTGCGGGCGGATGTGGTGATGGGCGGGGCCGGGCATGGCGTGGGCGTGGCGGGCGTGCGGGCCCGGGAAGGCGGAGGGCGGCGGGTCGCGAGACGACGGGGTGTGCGCGGGCGGCGGTGCGGTGGAGACGCGGAGGAGGTCGTTGACGGCGGCGCCGATGGCGCGGTTGAGGTGAGCGTAGGAGGCGACGATGATGGACTGGCCGTCGCGGGAAAGAAGCATGATCTGCTCGTCGGAGGCGATGTCGAGCTTGTTGAGACACTCAACGACGTGGCCCATGTCGCAGACGGGCACGCCGTCCTCGGTGATCTGGTGGAAGACGTAGTCGCGGAAGAGCTGCAAGAGGTAGCGGTCGTCCGTTTCTGCCCAGTTGGGATCGGGCATGTCCTCGGGCGGGCGCTCGTTGATCATGCCGAGCTTGGTGACGAGCGAGAAGAGGCGGCCGTTTTCGAGCTCCTTGGCCAGCTCGGCCTCGAGCAGATCTGCGGCGAGCTGCGCTCGGTTGAGCTCGTCGAGGATGTGTGGCGCGAGGGTTGCCGTGAGGTCTGCGACGGTGGTGTACTTGCCGGCGACTGGGCCTGTGAGCATGAGGCGGAGAAAGTTTGTCCACTCGGGCGAGTACCGCGGCTCGACAAAGGACAGCGCGGTGCTCGGCTCGGCCGGGCCGAGCGAGACCGAGGAGAGGGCCAGCAGGAGCTTCCCGAGCGCAAAGATGTCGTCGGCCTGGAGCGCGGCGAGCTGCGGCTGCTGGACGTCGGCGTGAGAACGTCGACCATACCCGCCGATGAGATGAGGAGGCGCGAGGCCGGGGTGAGGACGACCTTGGAGGCGACAAGCGCGCGGTGGGCGAGGCCGGCGCCGTGGATGGCCGAAAGGCCGGCCACGAGCTGGACGGCAAACGACCAGAGGCGGGCCTCGGGGACGAGCGCTGTCTGTGGGCTGCGAAAGTAGAGCTGTGTCAGCGACTTGGCGCCTGGATGGTAGTCGTAGACAAAGCAAAGAGCCCGCTCGCCAAAGTCTTTGGTTGTCCAAGCCTCGCGGAGCGCGATGACGTTGGTGTGGCGGACCTGGCGCCACATGTCGACGAGCGAGACGGCGTACTCGTTGGTGAGGCGGAAGCGATCGACTCTACGGAGCGCGTACGGCATGCCGTCCTCGGCGGAAATCGCCTTGTAAACCGAGGTCCGCATGCCAAAAATGTCCGAGACGGCCTGGCGCGCAACGGCGTCGTCGAGCGGAAAGAGGGTGTGGTACCGTCCGGCTCGGAGCGGGACCGAGCCGTCCTCGGCATCGGTGTGGGCAAGGACGAGGGCGTTGTTCTTGGCCAGCCTGTTGCGCACGCCTTGGTCCATAAAAGCCTCGCCGAGTGCGCGCTGTGCATCTGACGGCGCGCCGGCCGACGGCGGCGGCGCCGCGTAGTAGTGCATGGGGATCGGGACGTACTTGGCCGGCGCGCCGGCCGCCTCGGCCGGAACCGACTGCGCGGCGGCGGCCACGCTCAGCTCGGCTGGTGGTAGGCTTCCGACTACCAGGTACGATGCACCGGACTGGGTGTGGACCACCGCGGCCGGCGGCGGACCGGGCGCGGCGGCGGCCATGCTCGGCGGCACAAACTCAGGCGCGGCTGCGGCGAGCTGCATCGCCGACGACGGCGCCGATGCCGACGGCGCCGATCCGGCTGCGGCGTCGGGTGTGTCGACGCTACTTTCAGCCCGACTGGGAGCCTTAAACTCGGGTGCGTTGGCGTTCATGGCGGTAGTCGGTGTTGGCGCCGACGCCGCCAGCTGCTGCAGTGCGGCCTGGACCGCGGCCACGTCGTGGTTGAACTCGCATCCGGCGCCCTCGTACTTGCACGACCAGTATGACGCAACATTGCGACAGAGGCGCGATGCCTTGGGAAGCGCCGCCGACGCGGCCGCCAGCTGGTGCAGCTCAGCCGACGACAGGCCGCCAGGCCCGGTCGTCCCGGCCGCCGCCACGCCTGGCGCCGCTCCGCCGCCTCCGGGCGGGCCCTCGTGGGTAAAGTTACACTAGGAGGAGCATGAGTTCTAGTTGCCTATGTGGTGTGTGTGTGGTGATGGTGGTGGCGGTGCGGGTTCCATGGTTGTGTTGTGTTGTCCTTCCCCCCTCCCTCC